>NW_020799167.1:90181-99877 GCF_003259725.1 Athene cunicularia | reverse complement strand
CGGCACCGGCCCACGCCCGGAACGTCCCGTCAGCACACACTGAAACAACACGGGGGGGAGCGAGAAGCTGCGCCCGGGGAAAGCTGCCGGGCTGCGGCCGCCCCACCGGGGAGAGCGGAGCCGTGACACCGGCCTCCTGCGGCCGCCGGCCCGTCCCACCCCGGCCGGCTGCAGGAGAGCCCTGCTGGAAACACCTGCCCCGAGAAGGGCCGCGCCGCTGAGCCGCCAGCGCTCAGTGTTACAGACAGAAACCGCAGCACCCGCCCTGCACTGCGAAACTGCTCTGAGCTTGAAAGGGCCGAGGGCCGGGGCTGGTGCTGAGCTGGAGCCACGCACAGCAGGCAGGGCCGCAACGGCAGAGGAGGAGGGAGCCACCTTCCCGGATCCTGCCGGGAGCCTCCCAGTAACGGACAGAGAGCACCACTGCACAGCCAGAGCGGCCCCAGAAAAGGGACGTAAAAGATCTGCAACAAGGGCAGGTGGGGAACCCATGGGGAGGGATTTCCAGGCTCCATTCTTTGCTGCTGAACAGATCGCGCCCAATGGATCCAGCAAGAGCCCTCGGCTACCACCATGCTCACGCTGAAAAGTCTGGGGGGCAGCTCTAAGGCCATCTAACGTTATCTGTGCCATGGGACTGTTCTGAGAAGGAATTCCTCTAAACCGAAATGATCTTTCAGAAAAACAGATCTGTCTAAATTAAATTCTTGGTGACCCAGAGGCACCCGGAGCCACGCAGGACTAGCCCTTTGGAAACAGGCACTTAGGACGCGCCTAGCCTCGACTCCCAACCGTGGGAACGTCCCGCTTCTGAGGCCGTGTCTAACGGCCACCGGCTCTCCAAGGTTTAACCGACCCCGAGCCCCTGCGACGCTCTCCTGGAGCACTGCAGAGCTCCGTGCCGCGCCCGAGCGCGACTCGGGGTGGGTTCTCCCCAGTGCCCCCTCACCTCTGCCATCGCCCAGAGGGTCAGCCACAGCCACTCGCCGGGGAACACCCAGGCACCGAGAAGCTGTGATTTCCGCAGGAAGCTTATTCCACTGATAAATTCATCTCCTTTTCAGAAAGAACTGCCCTGTTACCTGCACAAAGTCTGTCTGCCTCCAACTTCTAACCCTGTTACTGCTCTGCTTCCCTCTCAAACAGCCTCTCAGGACCTGGTTCCTTCACCCAGAATTAGATTACAGTGTGCCATCTCATTCACAGGAAGTTTAACACTTTAACTTCCCCTCCAAACTCATTCTGAATTTTCTGTACCTTTTCTAAAAAAAACACCCAGATGCCAGAGCTGGACCCTTGTTCCAGTACTGCCTCATCAGGATCATGCACAGAGCTCAAACTCGCTCCCTGTTCTCTGTAATTCTCCACTTATACTGAGGAAGGTTAATTGCACTGTCCCTCTTGCCAAATAGCAAACTTCTTCCTAAAATGAGCGTTCCACAGCATTAACACTAATTTCAAAGAAATCTACAGTCCCACAATGACTTCTATCAGTCCAATCCATGACACCAAAGAACCGGATGAGGTGGTTTTGCTAAGTCCTGTTTCTCAGCAGCTGTTTCCAGCAAGTGCCCCTGCAACCAGGGGCCCAGTGGCAATTTGGGGGCCAGCACACGGGGGAGCAGAGACACCTGCCTCCTCGCTCCTTCAGCGTGTTCCCTGCGGCCGTGCTGCTGCCTGGGGCGGAGGAGAGGAGCGGGAGGGCAGGGGCAGAGCGGGGGCTGACCCGTGCATGGGGCAGGTGCGGGGACTTGGGCGGGCTCTCACCTCCTGGCATAGTCGTACAAGGCTCGTTTCCGCTCCTGCAAGGACAGATGCCGCTCCACGGGGGACTTTGCAAATTGCTTTGTGGCTGGCTGGAACAGAAAGCACAAGAACCATCAGGAGACAGTTAGACAATGCCAGGAGACCTTCTTAGCAGCTCTGCAAGGACCTGGCACAGCAGTTCAACCTTCAGTTTGAAATGCTCCACTCCCCTGACCACATGGCTAGTCCTGAACATAAGCCACCGTGATCTGGCCGCAAGCCATCAGACCAGAGGAGACAACAAACCACCAGAAGTACCTTGGAAGGCGGCACAGCCACGGAGCCCTGGATGCCAGAAGCAGCTGCAGCCTGGGAGGTAGATGGGACAGGCAGGTCAGGACCAGCCTCCTTGCTTTCAGGGAAGAAGGGTACTCTCCCCTCCAGCAGATTGGCAATGGTGGTATCCACACAGTTGGTTTGGGCTGCAGGGACAGAGGATCTGTTAGAGGGGGAGCCGCCACAGCAGGACACTCACACCCTTGCTGCCACTGTGCACCGCGAGGACGAGGTTTCTGCTTTCAGGTACTGCAGAGATTTGGCACGGAAGGTGACCCCGTGTCCCTGCAAGGAGCCCAGGCCTCGCTTACCCAGGTCTATCCTGATGACCTCCAGAGGCACGTGAGGCAGCACCTCCTTGACCCGCTGAGCCATCGCTGTGATCCGCACATCCTCAGGAGCAGCGCCAGTCAGGCTGGAAGGCACCCTGGGCCTGGCTGCCAGGGGCTGGCTTGAGGCTGTGAGAGAAAGAGCAGTGGGCAGAAGAGGGGGCACAGCCTTCAAGCTGCAACAGCCCCGCTTCCTCTCCCGTGAGCTGGCACGATGAGAAAGCGCACGGTCCTCTCCTGCCAGCCTGGAGCTCGCAGGCAGCCCCCGCTGCCAGGGAGCCTTCTCTTCTGCCTCCACGCAGCAGCTACTGAGGCCTTCCCAAAGGCAAAGTCCCAGTGGCAGTTCAGAGGTAGGACACTACCCAGGACACCCACCTGGGGCAAAGGGGAGAAGCGACGTGTGTCTCAGCCTCTTCATGTGCTCGGTTTTGTCTGCTGCAGTGAGCCGTGTGGATACCACACCCAGCTCCATGGCCAAGAGCTGCAGAAACGCAGAGAAGAGCCACATGTACACGACACCCAACACGCACGACCCAGACATTCCCATCTCGCAGGGGAGTGTATCAGATGTACAGGCCTGCGTGGAGCCACGGCGAGGGCAAGAGGACTGGGAACTGATTTCTCCAGGGCCTCAGTGATGCCTTTCAGTGTCGCATGGAGCACATGAAGGACCAGGAGCAGGCAATATCATCCTGCCAAGACAGGCTGACAGGGAGATACAAGATCTTTGGTACAGGAGCTATGAGGTACCCAGCACATAAGGGAAAGGTGGAGAAACAACTGCTTTACGTGGTTTGCGGGACTGTGAAAAGGGAGCGAAAGGTTTGAACTAGATGGGGAGAGCCTTGGTAACTGGCAGAAATGGGAGGTGGCAAATTAGCCAGGGAAAACCTGAGTAATTGTAAGGGGCAATAAACATGGGCCAGAGTTCCCATCGTAGAAATACACCCATCCAGAAACGCCCTTTGCAACTCTGCTTGCACCCCCTCTCCTCTGTGACCATCCCAAGTTGCAGTAGTCCTACACATCCCTCTCCCACATCATCCTCCTACCTCCTGAACTCGGAGCGCAAAATCCTCACTCAGTTCTTCAGCTCGTCTGGGGACAGACGGCATCCACCTGAATGGGGACAACAGCACTGGGCTGACTGCTCCTCGGGCTGCTGGGGGAGCCAGCCCCCTCTGGCATCAGTCGTGCAACGCTGCTATCCCCACCTCAGCTCTCCCTGCTCACCCCAAACCTCTCCCCGTGAGATGAGTGTCAAACCTCAACACCAGCTTGCAAAAATAAGGGCAAGGCACAGCTCAGCAGACAAAACTGGCTCACTGAAACTTTAGTAGCACTCAAGCATTAAGTATCTCCTAATGAAGTTCCCAGAGAGGCCCCAGATAAGGAGACACTGCTGTTAACATGAAAGGAGAAAACGGATCAGCAAGACTCGAGCCAGATACGGCTGGGGAAAGCTACAGCACAAGACTTGACTGAAATACCCCGATGCCTAAATTTGATTCCAAGCCCCTTCTGCTGCCATGGACCCTTACGATGCCAAAGCTACACAGCCAGTCTGGGCTCAGCTGGGCCCTAGGCAGGTGTCTGAACTACCTCTGCGACTCCAAGGGATCACAGGGAACAGACAGACGCTGGAGGACTGAGCTGTCAGCAGGGAATCACCCGCAGGACCCCAGCAACCCTGGGGTGAGTTACAGCAGAGCAGCTAGCTTCAAAAATAAACCTGGCAAACTCAACATAAAAGCCCCAAGAGACTCCTCTTCTTCAGCAACTGAACACAGGAACCAAGAGCCCTCTCCGCTTCAGAAGCTGGACCTGGCACAGACCAAATCCCACTGAACAAAGCCATGCCGAGACACCGCAGCGAGGGCGCGTGGTAGCGCCTACCAAAAGATCTCTTCCTACAACGGCAAAAATGTCAGGCACTCTGCCCCCCCCCCGAGCTCTGCCCCATATGAAAGAGAGAGAGAGATAGTACCTTACTTGATAAACTGTGAAGGGAACAAAGAAGGTCCAGAGCAGCTCTGTAATCCAGGAGGAGTCAGCCACACTCTGGGGAAGAGAGCAGAGTGAGAGCGCGGCCCCCGGCACGCGGGCAGGCCGGTCTCTGTTGGGGAGGTGGTGGGTGGGACACGGCTGAGCCCCATGGTGACCCAGCGGGTGATGGGTACGCAGGCAGGGAGAGGCAGAGGCTGGACAAGAGGAAATGGCAAACCCACTGCAGCGAGAGCAAGGCCCCACCTGCACCAGCAGGGTGAGAGAGGCAGTTTTCACTGCCTCGAGTCATCCCCAACAGGACAGCAAGACTTCCCTTTAATATCCCCACCTTCTCTACCAGACCATGCCTTTAGAACGGGCTGAAAATGCCTTGAGACCTACTAAGGCTTCCTTAGATCACAAACAATCCTCTCTTATTCTGATGGGAATGGCCCGTGTAACGCCTCAACTCCTGTAAGCTTTATCTTTTCATTTCCAAACAGGCTGCACTGCACAGGCTTAAACAACTCTTCTCTTTGGAGATCAGTCATTAAAGGTGAGCGGTAATTTATTACTTTCTTCTTTTTCCTAAAAATAAGTACATCAACTTTTCCCTAGCAAGTACCACGACCAGTAGCACTGGCAGAGACGCCCCAGCATGGGGTCTCTGCCAGTCTCAGCAGGACACGGTGCCGAGCAGCCGGCCCAGACACAGGCAGGAGCAGAAAGCTGAGCTGAAGAGCTCCAGAGTCCCCTCCACCTCTGCTCTTCAGTGATTCCAGAGAATTCCCTATGGAATGTTCCTAGGGTTTTGCAGCTGGTTACTTTTACCCTGCAGCAACCATGCTTTCCACAAGCTGGTGATAACTCCACCTCAATACCTGCAGCTCACAATGCAGCTGCCTCGGCTTCTTTTACACCCGAGCTCGCCCTTGACCTAAGCCACACAGCCCCAGGACAGGCCTCACGCTGGTTTGGTGGCCTGGGGAGAGGTTCTGTATGTGAGCAGAGCCCAGAAAGCACCAAGGGTAACACAGAGAAGCCTCACCTCCTGGATAAACAGATCTAAGAAACCTGCAGTCAAACGCCTTACAGTGATGCCAACAGCCAGACTCCAGTTCTGCTGACAGAACACCACCCTCCTTCAAGATTCCAGCCACTTGGAGCAGGAGAAAATTCCTTCTTAAAACAAGATTTGGTGGTTTGCTGAGCCCAGTGTCACATAAGTGGCTAAGAAAACTTTCTGTAAAGCACTGATCAAACCAGTCAGAGTACCACATCTCTGGTCCTCGGAAGTTTCTGATGGTTTAAAATCACATCAGAAACCCACCACAATTTACTTAGCCAATGTGCATGAAGGGAATCAACTTCTGAAAGAAAAACCTGAGCCAAGAACTAACTATGACCAGCATCTTCAAACAGATCTCCAGTTACGTGCCTGCTGTTCTCCCTGACAGGAAGGAAAGGAGGTGCAGACAAATACACAACTTGTCCCATCTCATAGAACAGCTCAGATGAGCCAAAACCACAGAAAGATCAGATATTCCTTATGAACAGCCCGGAACAGGACAGCTCTCCCACGAGCAATCACTCAGAAATTTAAAGTATCCTCACTGTTAGAAAACTGAACTTGCGCGGTACCAACGTTTAGTCTCAGCACCTACAAAGACTGCTGCTGCGGGCTTTGTCAGAAAGAAATAATTCTTCACTCTTAAGCCTCTTCTCCACCATGCAAGCAGCTATCCACAACAGTCTCTCTGATAAGCTGATTAAGCCGAGCACCTTTAAGCACTGCTCTCTGGATTCTGCATCATGCTTACGGCCTCCCCGAGCTCTCTCCACCCCTGCCCCACTTTCTCGGCAGCAGGGTTACCGAAGCTTTGTGTAGTATTTCAGCAGTTTTCATCACTGCACACGTCCAGCTAAAACTGCACTACTCACCCTGCCAGCTCCTCCTCTTGCTACACGCCCGCAGACCACCGGCACCTACCAGCAGTGCACTGGACCACAACCAGTAACCTCCAGCTTCTTCCTTACCAGCGGGGATCTCAATATTGCCATCTGCAGTGCCAGTAACAATACTGAACAGCACTGGGCAAAGACCTAATCCCAAACAGAATCCCCCTTCAAAAACACCCGCCTGCTGATGCTTCAGTCTGGGCAGCGAGGTTTTGTGACCTGCTGGTAAGTGGCTTTAAGTCTACCCACTGTGCCCTACTACCTTAAAAAGACAAACAATAGAGAATCAACTAAAATGTCAGACAACTATAAAATGTGTCTATTAATCAAATAGATCCATAAATCACACCAAAAAATAAGAAATTCAACAGAATCTCACACTGTAAATAAGCTGAGAACAGCTTCGTTGCAATCTATCAGAAGCACTAGTATTATCATCGTGAACTTTGCCATTTTTCCGAAGCTCCTGTTGCATCACATTACACGTGGGCATTGGGAGACATGAGTCCAAGAGCCTGCTGCGGAGCGCCCCGCGTGACCCTCGGCTCGTCAGCCAGTCCCGGGGGGCTGGAGCTGCTCCTTCAGAGCCCTTGAGAAAAGAGCTCAGGGGGAGATGGACACACTGATGCTACAGCCACAGAAGCCAGACGGCACATCGGCAGAGCCACTAAAACGTTGCCAGTGTCACTAAGAGTACTGACTTAGCAGAAGGTCCCTGGGAAGGTACAGCGTTGGCCCTGAACCTAGTCCTGGGGTGGTGGGACACAGGCCGGGCAGCACCGCCCCCGGGACTCAAAGCAGCAGCAGAACTGAGGGCCCGGCCCCACGCCCCGACTCACCACAGTGATCAACGGCCTCTGAACTCGCAGGGCCACCGGCTGTACCACGTCCAGGACCGAGAACGGCCAGGAGCTGGAAGGGAGGAGCGCAGCAGTGAGTGCCCCAGCCGCACAGCGCGAGGCCGGCGCAATCGCCCCCCCAGTACCTGAAGCGGAGCAGGCCGGCCCGGCCGTTGGTGGCAGCCTCCTCTGGGAACAGCAGCAGCGGGGGGTTTCCCCGGTGGGATGAATACACCTTGAGGGAATCCACCAGCTCCGCGCGGCTGCCTGTCACTCCCAGCTCCATGAATCCCCGCGACCAGCAGATGAAGCCAGGGGCACCGTTCAGTGCCGGCTGTGAGGGAAAGCAAGAGTGAGGGAGAGTTGCTGTCCTGCCCCTCCAGAGCACAGCGGGAGACAAAGTTCCTACTTCTCAGCAAAAATCCCTCTGGGGGTGGAGGGGGCAACCTGCAGGATAAAAGCACTAGTAGCAGAGAATGTGTTATTGCCAGTCTTCAGTAGCTGCTCTGGCCCCAGTTCCATAGGAATTTGATTCCTAATCTTCAGTTCAGACTGTCCCACCTGCCAGAAAAATGAACCACCCCCCTGCTCTGGGTGACAACCATGTTTCCACATGTTCCCCCCAGTTAGTTCCTAACACACTTGGCAAAGGACACACTACTTCTCCACAAGTTGCTTTTCTCCAGGTAAGGAGCAGAGCTACCGCTAGTCAGGATACAGAACCAACCAATTCAATCCCTGGCACGTTCAGTCTGTTGATTCCAGAACTCCAGACATAAGGAATTTCACAAGCGTCCAGGGAAAGTTACACAACCACCAGCCCAGCAGAATAACCAGCGCACGCCTGCCCTGCCACACCACTCCGCCCCACACTCTGCACTGTCCACACACACAGAACTGGCACCTAATGCTGTATGAAAACCCCACAGCCAACCCTGCTTCTGACATCACCTATTTGAAAGGCCAAAAAAAGATGCAAATGCTAGGATATGCCCACTCTCTCTCTCAATAAAATCAATACCCACTGCAACATTTCCTGTTCCTCCTCACCCTGTTTCATTTTTTCACGCAGAGCCTAAGAGCAGGACTCTGAACCGCAGAAAAAAATTCAAGGCTTGTGCAATCCTGGGTTAACAAATGCGAATTGAAGATGACCATGGCAATACCTCAGTTCTGGAAGAGCTCTCTATGTACTTCTCTTGGAAAGAGGCGCTTCCAGACCGGCCACGCTCGGCTCCGAGCTACTCACCGTATTACATGAGGTCAGAAGGTTGATGACGTTGTGATCAAATTGTGTCACGTGGTTGGCAATATACACCCTCACATTGACATCACGAAGCCGGGGATCATTCTGCCGCACAAATAAGCCCAGCACTGAGCACATCACACGTACGATAAACCTGGGTGGGGGGAAAGCGGTTTCCTCAAGCCCTGCAGTCTGAGCTGTTGCTGGCTGACACATCCAACAGAGCGAACAGAAACCCGGGAATTCGTGGGCCTTAACAAAGGACACTGGTACAAAACGGAAACGACATGGCAGATGTCTGGGACAGGAGCTTTGGACTGCAGGCTGCGGAGCGGTGGCTGCAGCATGAAATACAGGGCAGCAAGCCACCATAGAATTTCTTAGCAGGGTACCCAGCTGATCCAAGTGTTTCAGATCAGGCTTTGAGCACTCCAGAGGCAACTGCCAGCTTCGGTCTTGGCAGAGAAAGGACCTTCGTGTGTCCTGGGAACAAAAAGTCCTGAGAGCACGGCTCCCCATAAACCTCGGCATGCGACAAGCCTCCATGGCTACAGACCCCAAACTAGAGACCCCACGCTGCCCCCCAACAGTGTGTGCACACCCCACTCCCCCGGGGAACACTGTGCCCTGGGGACTGCCAAGCTCACGCACCGTCGCAGCACACTGTCAGGCAGGGCGCAGCTGACCAGAAAAACATGTACGCCGATGAAGAGACGCAGGATGAGCAGGCAGAGCCCCACGGGCGCGTAGAGCAGCAGGGCCAGAAGCAGGAACCCATCGGTCGGAAACCTGTAGAACCAGAGAGCACCAGAGTGCGGCTGGGACACACGGGACGGGCGATGGCCAGCTGCCTGCCTGGGCCCTCCCAGGGACCACCCTGCGTCCCCCGCTGTGTCACCTCCAGGGCCTCCCCAACCAGACACCCAGCCCATCCCCAGCCTCCCCGCGGGCGTCCGGGGCACATCCTGGACTCTCACTGCTCCCCGTCCGGTACAGCCCGACCTTCTCCACGGAGCCCTCGTGGGACACCCCTTCCCGCAGCGGGCCCCCGGGGACTCCCCCCAGGGACAGGCCGGCTTCCTGCGCTGGCGTCCCCCGGCACACCCCGATCCCCCGGGCCTCCGCCGGCAGCCCGCCGCCCCGAAACGCGGAGAGCACCACGCGCGCCCCGCGGCTCTCACCGGTGCGAATCGAAGAGCCGCTCGGGGCCCGGGGCCGCAGGAGGCTCCATTCCCGCCGCACCCGGTGCCTCAGG
>NW_020799167.1:82856-90131 GCF_003259725.1 Athene cunicularia | reverse complement strand
CGATGTGGTGGAGAAGACGGCGCCCGCGCTGGTCTACGTGGAGATCGTGGGCAGGTACCGGCACCGGGCGGCCGCCCCTGGCCCGGTCCACAGCCCCCCGCTACCTGATGGGGAAGTTTCCCTCTTGACCTTGTCCTGTCTCCTCCCATCCTGCCCCTCCGGGAAGGGTCTGGCCCCATCATCCGCCGGGGAGGGATCCCTTGGCCCTCCCCGTCCTCCCGGCTGCACAGCCCCCCTCCCTCAGCCTCCCTGCACGGTGCAGCTCCCTGGCCACCGGGGCCTCCGCTGTCCTCTCCCGCGGCTGCCCCATCTCGTGTCCCAGGCAGCCTGAACCGGGCGCGGCATCCAGGTGGGGTCCCCCAGGTGCTGCAGGAGGGACGGATCTGTTCCCTCACCTGCTGCCCGCGCACGCAGTCAGCATGCAGCCGGCCTTCGCCTCGGGGACCTCCCGCTGCTGCACGGCCACTTCCTTGTCCTCCAGGACCATTTCAGCAAAGCTGTCTTCTAGGCATTGGCCCTAGGCTGCCCTGTGGTGCAGGATTATTCTGTCCCAGGAGCACAACCTTGTGTTTACCTTTGAACTCCATAACATTCTTCCCATCCTGCATCTCTAGCCTGTCAAGGCACCTCTGAATAGTAACGCTGCCCTTGAGATCGTTGCCCGCTCCTTCCAGTCACCAGTGGGGCCTGCTGAGTGTGTGCAGTGTCCTGTCCCTTCATGAACATGAAAGGCATTAAATGGCAGTGCCCTGTCCCTGAGGCCTGCTGGCCACCAGCTGGACTTTGGGTGGTCCAGACAATTTTCCCTTCACTTTATTTGATTATCAGCCCAAGTGTCACCTGTGTGGCTAGAAGGGGCTGTGCTGAGATCCTGCTTAACTTAAACAACCATGATTTGCCATTAGTAAGTTGGTGCTGGCTGCTCCCAGTCACCTCCTTGAGTGCTGTCGGGAGGTGGTTTCTGGGGGCATTTGCTCCATAACTTCCCCAGAGACAAGGGCGAAGCTGGCTGTCCAGCAGTTTTCAGGAGCCTCTTTCCTGGCAATCTTGCAGGCTGGTGGGATGTTTGTTCTTCCAGCCCTCAGGAGCCCCCTTTTACCACTGCTGTGACCTCTGAGCACTCACAGGGGCATCAGCCAGCCCTTCCTGTGTATCCTGCAGTGCTGTGGAGTTGTGCATATCCCGTTGGCTTCAGCAATCCCTCCCTTGATCCTCTGTGTAATGCTGCATTCCCACAGGCTCTGCCTCAGGGCACAGGGACTTGGGAGGAACAAGGCAAAAAGGTGCGGATCGCCTCAGCCCTCTGTGTTCTGTGTCACTGGGCCCCTTGCCCCACTCGACACCAGCATTCCTGCTGGGGGGGTGGCTGTTGTCCCCCACGGGACCAAGGTCTGCAATTGTGAGTCCTCCTCTGGCTCTCCGATGAAGATGTACCCATCACCTCCCAGGTGGTTGTGACCAGCCCCAGCCGAGGCTCTGCGTGTTCAGGCTGTTTGTGCAGATCACGACCCTCCTCCTTGTGCTCTTTCCCAAAGCGCCCGCGCCAGCTGTTGCAGCTCTCCGCTCACGTGAGCTTCCCACCATGTCTGTAGCCCCAGCTGGATCCTACCTTTGCATTGTGCCCAGACTCCTGATTCTTCCTGCTTGTTCCCCTGTTGCGTGTGTGTTCGTAGTGTGGACTCCTGAGATGGGGAAGTGAAGGAGTCTCCCCCATCACGCTGGTGCCCAGACACCCTCACTGTCCCCTGCTTCTTCTCTCGCTTCCCAGTCTGGGCCACCCAGTCTGCAGGGCCCCTGCCTGCCCTCCCCAGAGTCCCCCCCTCAGCTCCCTGCCCCCTCTCCCTGCCCATCACAGAATCATCTCGGTTGGAAAAGACCTTGAAGATCACCTAGTCCAACCGTTGCCCTGCGCACGCCTTGCAGGCACCCCTTTTCGGGCCGTGATGTGCCCATCTCCAACGGCTCTGGGTTCCTGGTGTCCCCGGATGGGCTCATTGTGACCAATGCCCACGTGGTGGCGAACCGGCGGCGCGTGCGGGTGAAGCTGGCCAGCGGCGAGCAGTACGACGCCGTGGTACAGGACGTGGACCAGGTTGCAGACATCGCTACCATCAAGATCAAGCCTAAGGTGTGCCTTGTGGTCACCGAGAAGCTCCCTTGTCCCCCTGCCCCATCTGCTCACCCTCCTCCTCCTCTCTTCCAGCACCCGCTGCCCACCCTGCCCCTCGGGCACTCCTCGGAGGTGCGGCAGGGAGAGTTCGTGGTGGCCATGGGCAGCCCGTTCGCTCTGCAGAACACCATCACCTCTGGCATCGTCAGCTCTGCGCAGCGGGGCAGCCGGGAGCTGGGCCTGGCCGCCTCCGACATGGAGTACATCCAGACCGATGCCGCGATTGACGTAAGGGGGGCTGGCACTGCATCCCGCCGGCCTGAGCTGGCACGGGGGGACCTGGGCAGGGGCTGGGGGTGCCCTGAGGTCGCAGGAGGCTGAGACACAGAGCGCTGGGAGGTGAAGGGATTCTGGCTGGGTGTGGGCTGCGTTTGTTGGCCTGGCCCTGTTGTCTGGACTCTGCCTCCCTGCGGTGGGTCCTGCTGCACCAGGATGTTGCTTTCATGGCCAGTTTACTGCTTTCTCCTCTGCTGCAGTTTGGGAACTCCGGGGGCCCCCTCGTCAACTTGGTGAGTGCTGCTGCTCGCACCCTGGCTGGCAGGGCAGGGATGTGCCACCTGCCCTTTGGTCTGTGCCCCTTGGTGGGGGCATTTGTGCACGCGGCAGCTGCCAGGAGGGAGGGGGGTGGGGGGACTGCATGTGCTCCCAGACCCCTGTGAGGAGGAGCAGGGGTCGGCCCAGCGTGGGAGCTCTGTGCAGCCTCTGTTCTGGGGAGCCTGAGCCGCCGGGACCCTGGTGCGGTGGAGCTGAGCCCTGCGCTGGCACTGCCGGCCTGGACGGGGCTGCCAGGGCTGCCTGGGCTGTGCCGGCGGGAGCGGACCCTGCACAGCCTTGGCCAGGCCACGGGAGCAGGGGCTGGGCCACAGGAGCTGGGGCTGGGCAGGGCTGGCTGTGCAGGCAGGACTCCAGACTGTCTCCACGGTGACGCAGGACAGCTCAGCATCCTTTTCCATGCAGGATGGTGAAGTGATTGGGGTGAACACGATGAAGGTGACCTCGGGCATCTCTTTTGCTATCCCCTCAGACCGGCTGCGGAAGTTCCTGCAAAAGGAGGAGCAGCGCAAAAGTGAGTGGGGTCCTTCCTTGTTTGGATATGGGGGGAAGAGGATGAAGGAGGGAAGCTCTGGCACAGCTGGGCTCCAGGCCCTTCTGAGAGCAGGCCCAGCAGAGCAGGACTCAGAGTCTTCGGGGGTAAGAAGGTTCTCCCATCTGGCATGAAGCTCTCCCTGCCGTGGGAAGGCTCTGCTGCTTCTTCCCTGCCCACAGGGGCCTAACAGACCACAGGGAGGACGCTGGCCTGCATCTGCTGCCAGTAAAGACTTTGAGAGTGTCCCAAGTAGCTTGCACTTAAGTCACCAGGAGTAGGCGAGGATTTTTTTTTTTTATATCCGTTGCTACTTATTAGATCTCAACGTATGGAAAATGAGTGGACTGTTTGTTGGTGTTCAGAAAGGTAAAGGATGACCTGGAAACAGGGCTACTTAGCCTTGTGGGTACCAGTGGAGATGCAGGTGCAGGATTCTGCTGGTGGTTAATTTAGTCCTGTGGAACGTTGCCTCTTTTTTGTTCCTTTGTGTTTGTGATCATGTGTTTAATGCAGACTCTTGCTATCTGGTTGTCACATTGACACTATGGAGTGATTCAGTCAGAACAGTGACAGCTCAAACCAGGAAAGCACAGTGTGCAGTGCCTGTAGAGCTCTAACTGCTAAAGGGGACCAGAACAAGCTGTTGGTTGGGAATCTGAACGACTCCCTGGGCACAGTGTCTGCCCTGAGGCGTGTGGGCTTTGTGGCTGTGCACATCTGCCTTCAGCCTTGTCATCTGTCGTCTTTTTGCTCGACAGGCTCTTGGTTTGGCAACACAGAGACAAAGCGCCGCTACATAGGGGTGATGATGCTGACTCTGACACCGAGGTACGTGTTGGGAGGTCGGGGGCCACAGACGGGTCTGGTCGGGGCATGACGACTGTGATGGGCCCTCACAGAGCACCTGTTCTGGGGAGGATTGTCTTCACAGCTTAAGCACTCGCTCTCAAATCTTTGTGTTCGTGTTGTGTTTAGACTCTAGGCTGTGTCAGAGGTAAATAAGAATCTTGCCAGTTTCTACACTTGTGGAAGAATCTGTAAGCAGATAAAAAGTCCCTGAATCCACCCCCCAGAGTGGCAGATCAGTCTGTAATTGTCACTGGGAGGAGTTTCATAAAGAGCCTTTGCAGCACAGCCTGAATGAAAAACCACCAGAAATGTTGTGTAGTGAGGAGATACTCAACGTGCCAGCTGAGAGTTGTGGTGAAGCAGTTGGGCAAGTTATGCTCTGGGAGGAGGGATCTGCCCTGTGAATTGCTGTGAGGCAGAAACAGTTTTAGGATATGGGACTTTCAGAATAAGAAATGGTTGACTGAGGGAGATGGTGGACAGGCAGGAGAGTGGCTGGCACACACAGAGTGGCTGCCAGCCTGGGGTGGTGTGAGGCTCCTGGGGAGCTGGCTACTGCTCTGGAGAGAAGTTGTCGTGGTGCTGACCAGGACAGCACTGGCAACAGGGAAGAGAAGGACTCTGTGTGGGTCTGAGACACTTCACCCTCACGGCACTGGCTTGGGAAGGGCCCTGTGTTACCTCTCAAGAAGTGCTCTGGTCAGCAGAGGGACTGCAGACACACAACCCGCCTGGGTCCGATCAGGGCCGTGAGCCTTAGTCAGGCTTGGCCCTGCTCAGGGCCGTGAGCACCCCTGGGACTGTGCTTTGCCCTTCCGAAAGCTCTCGTGGCTGCGGTGTGTTGCGGGGTGTGGGGGCTGCCTGCACCCTTGGGCACCTCAAACAGCCTCTGGGGTTCCTGCCTTGGGCACAGAGGAGCAGATGCTCTGTGCCCCCGAGATTGGGGCCATTGGGGCATGGAGGAATGCTGCTGGGTGCCCAGCAGACACCCAGCAGATGGTGCTGGTACTCGGCAGAACTTGGGGATGTGGGAGCCCAAACATGTGTGCAGGGAAGAGCACGTGGCCTGGAAGCGGGTCCGGCTCCAGCTCTCCTGGGAAACCATCCGGCTCCAAACCTGTCGTGTTTGTGCCCGGTGCTGGGCAGCTCTTCCAGCCGGTGGCGGCTCACTCGGAGCCAGCTGCTCGCGCCAGCTGGACAAGCTCGTTTTAAAGGCTGGAACCTTGCTCTGGCGTGGGGGGAAGCCGAAGCTCCGTGTGGGGTACGAATTCCTCGGTGTCCTGGTCCCACAGCAGATTGTCAGGCAGGAGTGTCCTGAGGCACCAGCCTTTGCCCCGTGGCTTTGAGCTGTGGTGGAGCTCGGGGGTTCCCTCATCATGGCCACAGAGAGCCACGGGAAGAGACAGGCCCTGGCTGGCAGAGCCCTCCGCGGTCACCTTGGAGTGCAGAATGAGCAGGGACTGAGCAAAGGACCCTGACAACAGCAAAAGAAAGAGATGCTGGTTACTGGGGACAGGTTTTATGGGAAACCACTGCTGGGGGGTGCTGCTGGCCGGGGTGTTACATGAGGGACATCCAGGGTTGGTTCTTCATGCAAAGTATGAACCCCTCCGGTAGTTCCCAGCTCTCCCTGACACAGTTAGGGATGTTGTCCCCTAGTTTTCAACAGGAAGATGGTGCTGTTTGGGTGCCCTGGGGTTTGCATCGGGTTGCTCCTGCTCAGCAGTGTGCTGGGATGCAGGAGGCGAGATTCTGCACTGCCGTCTCCAAGCCTGCTCAGCCGTGGTGGGGTGGGAGCCCTGCTCTGCTCCCAGCTCCTTACCTGATGCTGGTTTTCCCTCGGCAGCATCCTGGCTGAGCTGAAGCTGCGTGATCCCAGCTTCCCCGATGTCTCCTACGGAGTGCTAATCCACAAGGTGATCATCGGCTCCCCGGCCCATCAGTAAGTGCTGCCCTGCACCTCAGGGGGTGGCATGAGCCAGGATGGGATGCGTTTAGTCTGGTTCCAGAGCCACAGGGCTTGGGCCCCGTGGCCGTCACTCTGCAGCAGAAACCAACTGGTGACCCTTGCCCAGGCTTGGCATCCTGTTGGCCTGAGCCCCCCGTAGAGCCCGGCTCCTCCTGGTGCTGGGCAGATGGGCTGAGGGCCTGCTTCACCCACGGTGCGCTGCTGTCTTCGTTCTCCCCACAGGGCAGGGCTGAAGGCGGGCGACGTTGTGCTGGAGATCAATGGGCAGGCATCACGCCGTGCTGAGGACGTCTACGAGGCCGTGCGGACGCAGCAGAGCCTGGCCTTGCTGGTGCGGCGTGGCTACGACACGTTGCTGGTGAGCGTTGTCCCCGAGGTGACGGAGTAGCGGCACTGCCGCGCGGGCCGAGGGCGCGGGGCTGAGCTGTGTCTGCGCGCCGGCCAGGGACAGGTTGAGACCTGGAGAGGGACTGGAAGGGGCCAGGCAGAGGGGCCCGGCCCGGTGCTTGGGAAGACTCGTGGTACAACTGGTCCCCTCTGTACTCAAATAAAGCACTTTTTTAGGGACCCCCCGGTGCCGAGTGGTCTCCTTCCCACGGCAGCTGGGCTGTGCGGGCCCTGCCCCTCCTGCCAGCCCCACATGTCTGCCTGGGGAGGAGCACGGTGTGGGCTGGGGTCCGACTCCTCCGTCTGTAACGTGGGCTCCCGGGCCTTGCTGGGGCGGCTCACCGTGCTGTACCCGCTGTCCCCGTCCATGGCCATGCCACGAGGCGGCAGGTGCCCGTCTGCTCAGATCGCTGCTGCAGGGAGCGCTGCGTGCGCCCGAAGCTCTGCGCCCGCCTCGGTGCGGTGAAGGGAGAGTCGATGCTGGACTCGGTGGCCATGGCAGCGTCTCGCTGGCCCCGTGTCCGGGAGGAGCGCGGGCGGGAGGCGGGTCCCTCCCCCAGCGGGTCTGTCGGTGCTGGGGCGCTGCGCTCCCACGCACCCAGCCTGGCCCCTGGGGACGGGCAGGACCCTCCCTACGTGCTGCAGCTGGTGGCCGAGAGCCCGGCCGGCCCTTCTGGGAAGGAGCCGCTCGGGCTGTCCCTCGCCTTCCTAGAAGAGCCCCTGCCCCGCTGGGGGCGGCTCTGCGGCCAGCGCTGCCGTGGGGCTGCTCCGGCCCAGCTCGGCGGGAGGAATGTGTGGAGCCAGGCCCTGCCC
>NW_020799167.1:76885-79778 GCF_003259725.1 Athene cunicularia | reverse complement strand
ATGTGTATAAGAGACAGTCCCCACCTCCTGCTCTGTGAGCTGATCACCCAGGGACCTGCACACCCGCCCTCGGGTGCAGGCCGGGGGACAGAGCCCTGCGGCGGGGTGGTGACCAGCTGTGGGCTGCCGCAGGACTCATCTCCCTCCCCGCGGGGCTCACCTGGCCCTGCTGCTGTTGGCGCTGCTTCTTCTTGTGGGCACTGCCAGTGGCGAAGAGGGGCCCGGGCACACAGCTGACGACGGCGGGCATGCCAGCACCGCAGGCGGCCGAGGCGTTGCCCCGGTAGAACTCGAAGGCACACATAGAGAGGTGAACCTCCGTCCCCGCGCACGACACCGAGTGCAGGCGGTAGTTGAGCTGCTGCCGCTCCGTGAAGAGCCTGCAAGGAGAGAGGAGCCGAGACACCACCGGCACGGCCAGCTGGCCACGGAGGTGTTGATGGCCGCCCTGCCTGCAGCAGCACGTGCCGCCCGCGCCCCTCGCTCTGTTCCCCAGGCAGAGACACGCCGTGCCCGTGGGTGCCCACCCCTCACCAGCCGCCTGCCCCACGTCCCTGGCAGCACGGGGACATGCTCGGCTCCAGCCCGGCTGAGCGGGGCTCCTGGCACTCAGGCTCTCCACTGGAGCCATTTACCTCCTCCTGGACCCTACGTCCTCCCTGCGCTTTTGTTTAGGCTGAGATTTGGAGGCCAGCCTGGAAAACAGAAAACAACCGTCAAGGAGCCCAGGGCCTCTGGCTGTCACCTCCGCCGGCTGCAGCGACACGGGAAGCTCAGCTGGCCCCGGCTTTGACTGAAGACAACTGGGCATGTTGAGGGAGACTCATGCATGTCCCCTTCACGTCACACATGGATGACAGCAACGTGACACAACTGCCCGGCACAGCAGTGATGCAGTTTCCTGCCCACATCCCAGCAGGAAACTGCAGGATGCAGCAGCATCCCACGCTGCCTTGTCACACAGCAGAAGATCAAACACCAGGGCAAGGATTTGATCTGCCGGGTGCAAGTGAGGTGTGTCCATGTCCTTGTCCAGACACCAGACAACGTCACTGTGCTGTGCTCCGAGGGGGGCAGGATGCCCCACAAGTGCAGCACCAAGCAAGCGGCATGTGCGGCGGGCACCCTCCCCAGCGCCACGGGGCACAGTGGGACTTGCTCGGGCTTGCAGGGACCCCCCGCCAGCGACGGGAGCTCCTCGGGTGAAGCTGCATGGTGCGGGGAAAACGAAGTTGCCCAGGGCCTGGCACACACGTGATGGTCCCAACACACTCAAATGCTCTGCTTCACTCAGGGCGAAAGATGCTGAGCAGGGCCAAAACCCCAGGGAGTGCAAGGAGTGGAGCAGAGTACCCCAAAACAGGGACTGACACCCTCCCAGGGACAAGTCAAAACCAAGCCTGGCACTGAGCCCACTGGCCGGTGGTAGGTTTGTGTCAGTCTGCACAGGCCACGAGCCCCACGACACAGCCCAGGACATCAGCCAGAGGACAGCAGCGCCCATTCACACTCATGAAGCCACATCTCAATCCTTCAGCCAGTTCTGGGTCCCCAGCACAAGAAATTCATCAGCTAAGAGGTGTGGGTCCTGGGGAGAGCCACCTTGGAGGTTTTCCAAAGCCAAGGCGATGACATCCTGGGCTGACCTATGGCTGGCCCTGCTCCATGTGGCAGGTCCAGGACCCCCAAGGTCCCTTCCAGCCTGAATTAGCCTGTGACCCCACGTCCGACCGCAGCCATGCAAACCAGCATGTGGCTTTCAGGAGGCAGCTCCTGCTCCAGGTAGAGGGGAGGGAGCAGACCCCAGACTCATGGATTTCATGAAGCATTTCACCCAGTGCTTCAGGGGAAATACCCGCTTCTTGGAGAAGGGGCAATCAGCACCAAATCAGAGACTTGACAGCACATTGTAGAGAGCGGGACCTGTGGAGGGGTCTGAGGAGACCCCCCGGGCTGATCCTGTCTGGATTTTCATCACCACTGCAGGAGATGGCAAGGGCACCTCTTGGGGACACAAAGCTGGGAAGGGCCACAACAAAGAGCTCACAAGGGGTTCGGAGCAGAGGGAAGGTGGTGGGACCAGGGCAAGGTCGTGTGCTGGGGGCAGAGCAATGTCTCCACGCTGCCGTGGGCTCAGGCAAGAGGTGCCAGGCCATGTCCCAGAGGGGATGGTCTCTGGCTCGCTGAACCCACCACCAAATCTAGCAGCAGGGCTCAGGGACGGAGGGAAAGGGTAGCCAGACTATCCCTTGGGACTGGCAGAAAGGCAGCAAGAGCGGGTGGGCAGAGGGTGCAAGAGACCCCGAGCAGATGCAGCGCTCCAGACAAGACTGTCATGGTGCCCATCACCCGGCGCCCGGCGGAGCTGAGCAAGCGCTCCCATGCCCGCACCCGCCCACCCTGCGGAAACAGCTTCCCCGCTGCCACTTTCTGCAGAAAGCAGCCCATTTCCACAGCCCTCCCCTCCCATCCGCCAGGAGAGACGGCTCCGCTCTGAGGCCAGGACACCGTGGCCCCCTCCACACCTCCCAGGGTGCTGCCCACAGCAGGTCTGTGCCGCAGACCCTGACCCCTGCCAGGACCCCTGCCCGGTGCGTGGGACGCAGCCAGCCTGGGAGACGCCTGTCTCTCACAGGGGATGGGGGACCCCGGTGCCACAGGCAGGTTCCAGCGGGGTGGGGTTTGTCCTGCTTGCCCAGCACAGCCCGGGCCCTCGGTCTGCTCCGTCCAGATCCATTTGTGCCAGGATCTGTTGTGACGGCAGAGACCGGCAGCGCTGGCCAGCCCGGCTCTGCCAGGGGCTCAGCAGATGGGGCACCCCAGCCCCTTACCTGCTGCCCGGCCACAGGCTCCGGCCCTTCATCCTGGCCGCACGCCTCAACCGCCTGCGGGA
>NW_020799167.1:74024-76835 GCF_003259725.1 Athene cunicularia | reverse complement strand
CTCAACCGCCTGCGGGAGCAACACCGCAGCTGCCCGGGCAGCACCGGCACCGTGCCACGGGCAGTGGGTCCGTGCCCACGTCCCTGCAGCCCTCGCTCAGGCCACTGTGCTGCTGGAGCAGCCCTGCCTGGCTCGGTGCCAAACCTCCCCTCAGATAGGGACCCCCGAACTCTGCGCCAGGGGGAAATGTGGAGGTACAACAGCTGCTGGCTCAAGCAGCCTCTGCAGTGGCGCACAGGGCAGGTGGGCAGCCATGACCACACCACAGGCCCCCGGCTTGGCTGGCAAGAGCCCATGTGGCCAGCTGGGGCTGGGACCGACAGGCAGCAGGGATGGGAGGGATGCAGGGGAGCCACAGCATCCAACAGCATGGCCCCTGCTGTCCCTGGCACTGGCCCCAGCCCTGCCCCAGCCCCGTACCCCCAGCTCTGTTCTGACACCCCGCAGGCTCCCTGACGGTCTCACTCACTTGTAGAAGTTCCTGTTGACCTTCTTCTCAGCAGGGAAGCCCATCATGCCACAGACGACACGGCTGTTCTGGCTGTTCCAGCCCTCATCGCAGATCTGTGCCCAGCCATCCCTGTAGCGCACCTCCACAATGCCCTCAGTCACCGGCAGCTGCCGCCGGCCCCCGGCCACCACCGGCCGCAGGCGGACCTCCTCCACGTGGCTCTGCTCGCTCTGCAGGGCACAGGGCTTGCATGGCAGCCCGCCGCCCCGGCTCCCTGCCAGCCCCTTCCCAGGAACGCCCTGAGGATGTGGGCACCCGTGGGAGATGAGGGTCCCCAGTCCCTGGTGGGGAACAGGGACAGGCAGGTCCTGCGTCCCTGCAGGCCACATCCAATGGCCCTGGGTGGCCAGGACCCAACCCCATCCTGTGCAGCCAGACCCCACGTCCCCCCAGCCCGCGGGTGCATCTCCTGGGAGCACAGAGGGGTGAGCCAGCACTGCCGTCCCGCCACCTTGGGAACCTGCACCCCAAGGGAGGGTGCCCAAACCACCTGCCCATAGCAGGACAGCAGTTGGGGTGCTGGGACATGGCCACAGCCCCCCTCGCCTCGCAGGAGACCTGGTGTTCCGTGCCCAGTGCTGTGCCATGGCCCCGTGCCCAAGCCACGTCCTGAGTGGAGCCTCATCCTCCACAGACACCGTGGCTGCAGGGGGACAGGGCCCCACAAGAGCTGGTTTGAGAAACAGAGAGTCTGGAAGAGGGAAAGAGGGAAAGGAAGAGGCCAAGTGTGCTGGAGGATTGGGTCTGGGACTGAGGATCCCCGGCAGCCAGGAGAAAAAGAAAACAGGTTGCAGAGGTGTGAGACAGACCCTTGGCCCAGAGAAGTTGGGGGGGGAAGCAGCAGATCGGGATGCTCAGGGTGGCTGTGGCAGCTCCATGCTCCCAGGCAGGGCACGGGAGGGATGTGCCTGGTGCCAGGCTGCCCGCTGGCTCCTGCCTGCTCCCTGCAGCGCCGGAGCCGGGTTGGGCTGGGTGCACCCCAGGGAAATGGGTGCTCAGGCGACTTGGGGGCACAGGCAGTGGGGGAGCACGTTCCCCTCTCCACGGGGAGATGGGGACAGCCCCTGTGCTGGGGCTGAGGGGAGGCACTGACATGATCCTCTGGTCCAGCCCACAGGCGCCTGCCAGTGTGTCATGTGGAAGCTGCCTCCCAAATATTCGGGGGGAGTGAGGGCTGGTGGGGCTGCCCACGGCAGGGCTCGGGCACCTGGCACTGCATGACCCTGGGCCAGCAGCTTCCTCACCTCGATGATGTTGGAGTCCTTGAAGCCTGGAATGCGCTCATCCTTGCAGATGACACCTGCATCTTCCTCATGGCTGCAGTCGCTGTTCCCCCAGCCCCGGTGTTTGCAGTCCCCGATGCTCTTCTCAGCGCCGGCACAATTCACGTTGTCCAGCCAGATCCGCCCTGCCAGGCACCAGGGCAGGGGTGAGGGGGGGCCAAACCCATGGAGCATCCCCTGGGAGCGGGGAAGGTGCTGGTGGAGCACGGCCAGGGTCCACGCAGGGGTGCAGCAGGGGTGCGGATGTGGGCCGGGGGCAGCCCCCCCTCGGCACGAAGCTGAGGCCAGTGAAATGCCACGAGCAAAGCCCTGAGCGGGGGATCCACAGATGTGGAGCTTCCACCTCCCAAGAGGCTGGTCTGCCACCACAAAGCCCCCCATAATGTGCGCCCCAGGGTCGGTACAGCTCCTCACCTGCGCCGTACCCCTCAGCAGCCCCGCAGCTGCAGCGTGTGCTGGTGACTGCCCTGTGCCCCGGGTACCCATGCGGCAGCTCACAAACACACGGAGCCTTGTCGCCTGCGTTGCGTGTGCATACACACACGTGTTCACACCCTCCCGCACACACCCACAATGCCGGGCACTCGGCACCACCTGCCCGCCGCCCCTCTTACCGACGCCTTTGCCGTACTTGGCGCTGTGGGCCCAGCCAGTGGCAGCCACAAAGCCGAGGTGCCGGCACAGCACGTGCGCGTTGGCCAGCGTGAAGTCGTCGTCGCAGATGGTGCCCCACTCGTCGTTGTAGAAGACCTCGACGCGGCCCTCGTTGTGCTTGCGAGGGTAACCAGCCAGGCGGAACTTCAGCTGGGAGCCGGGGCCGTGCGTGGGGGCCGGGGGGGTGGGCTGGGCACTGCCCACCCACAGCCACACGCTGCTCAGCAGCACCAGCAGCTCCTGCCGTGCCCGCGGGCCGCAGCTTCCCATGGCAGCTCGGCTCTGCGAGGGCAGGAAGGGTCAGAGCACGCGGGACGCTGAGGCACTGGCCCCCCGGCGCAGCCCCATGCTGGGCCATCCCCC
>NW_020799167.1:67319-73974 GCF_003259725.1 Athene cunicularia | reverse complement strand
GCTCCGCACCAGCACACCCGCGGGTCTCGTCCCCGGCCAGAGCCAGCCCACCCTTGCTGCCCACCCGGTGTCTCCCACACACAGCCCGCACGTCGGCCAGGGCCCCCCCAGTACCTCGTTCCCCTCCACAAATGGCCGCCACCAACACCCCACCATGCCGCCGAGTGGCATCTCCCGTGCCAAAGGCAGTGAGGGCCGACGGGCAGAGGAGTGTGTGTCACCCCCAGGAGAGCCCGCTGGGAGGGAGGGGGACTGGCTGCCAGAGCAGAGTGGGCTGGCACAGGACCAGAGCCTGGGGAAAGCCCGGCGGGGCTGGCCAGGAGCTTGACCCACCACGAGCCGTGCAAAGCCCGCCGGCAGCAAGGGGCTGCCAGCCGCGAGCGAGGCAGCCGGGGCCTTTCACATTCCTCCCCATGCGGCGTTTCTCCAGCCCTGCAATAACATCTGCGGCTCCCTGAATACCTGAGGGAGATGTGGTATTCCTGCACCAGTCCCATCAGCAAACAATGGTGAAAACACTTCTCTGTGAACTGCCTTCCCTTCCCAGCACTACTCCAGTTTATCCCGTCAGGGACCACTTTAACCCTGCGGGTGCCACAGCAGCCCAGGAACAGCATTTCTTGCTCCAGGCCGTGCTTTTGACTTTTGACAGCAAAGTAACGATGCCCAGCGCTGCCGGGGACCCACCTGCCTCTCACCACCGCAGCATCACGTCACCCAGCCAGCCAGTCCCTCCATGGGTGGGAAAGCACACCCCCAAATCTGGGACCCCTCAGACAGGCCCACCAGAAATCCGTCTCTGCATCCTACATCCACCAGCCCGAGAGCAGACCCCACACGCCATGCGCACACAGATCGGGCTGGTCGTTAGACCTTAGTCAAAAAGAGCGAGGTCTGGTTTACCCACAAGTAGGGGTGACTTAAGACTCCAATGTTCAGCTCCGGGGTTACAGAGGAAGGAACACAAATGTGAACCCCACAGGTGCTCCCAGCACGGGGCTGTGCCGCAGGGACCCTCCCCACGGTGCAGCGCCGCCTTGCCTGGCACCCCGCGAGCCTCCATCCCCGCGTCAGTCTGGGGGGACCGCAGGGGTGTATCGGAGCACCCTCGGGGACTGCAGCTGCTCTTTGGGTGCTGGCTATAGGAGCCCCTTTCCCTGGACCAGGGCCTGTCTGCGCACTGTCCCTTTGCTCCAGCCCCTTGGCACCTGCAGGGTGGCAGCAAGGTCCCCGCAGCGGCTCTGGGAAGGGGCCCCTCACAGAGAGAAGGCACTGGGGAGCCCCCCCTCGGACAGCACAGCCTCTCCAGGCCACAGCGCCAGCACTGGGCTGGGGGCTGTCACGATGCACCTACTGCCCCGCCGGCACCTGGGTCAGGGGCTCGGCAGAGGCTCCGCTAGCGGGAACCAGCCCTGCTCCTGCTCTGGTCACTGTTCCAGATGATGGAGGCCAGGTCACCCCTCCAGCCTCTGGGAATGCCTCCTGGACCCAAGGCAAGGACAAGCCAGGTCAGTGGCCAGAGACAGCCCCTTTCCACGCCCATCACACCAACAAAAACCCTGAAGGGGCCCAGACCTGCTGCCTGCCCCAGCTTCGGGCACGTGCCGCGTTGGAAGTGCCACTGAGAGCAGCGAGTGCCTTGGGGAGAGCGCCCAGTGCCTGCAGAGAGAGGGTGAGGGGTAACAAGAGGACTGACACCACCAGTCCAGGCCAATTCGAGACACTGTGGTGACCCTCAGGGCAATCACATCAGCGCCAGGTCTGGCTCTCTGCTCTCACAGCCCATGGGGGACTCAGGAATGCACCCTGGCCAGGGCAGCCAGCAGTCCTGGGGTGGGTGGGAGCTGGCTCCGGGCTCCCCACACCTCAGCTGCCTGCTTTGGCACTGCGAGGACAAAACAAAGCCCAGCAGGAAGCATATTTGCGGGCAGGCAGCAGGGAAACGCTTTGCTGAACCTTTTATAATCAGCCCGTTACGGCAGAAAGAGGAGGGCAGGCACAAAGGGCCACCCCAGCCCTGCCAGCGGCTCAGAGAAGGGGGTCTCGGGGCTTGCAGGGGCAGGGCAGGACCACTCCATCCACACCTCTGCTCTGCTGGGGAAACAGCGAAGGGATGAGTTCACCATCTCACAGCAGTAATAAACCAATTCTTATTCCACCCACCAGTCACCGAGGGGTCATCCCCCTGCCCAAGCGAAGCACTGTAGAGCTATACCACTCAGAGCTACACCCCTTACCGCAACGGACAAATCTGGGCCCTCCCAGTGATACCTGTAACACACCTTGGGACACTGGGGAAGCTGCAAGTGCACGAGGACTAAAGCTCCGACGTGGATGGCAGGCAGGCTCAGGCTGTTTTGCAACGGGTCAGTACAACATTAAAGGGCAGCAGCACAATTAACGCCAATCTCCACAGTTCTGCAGAAATAGCCCGTGTCAGAAAGCTGGTGTGACCTTTTATGAGATCACAGGTTTGGTTAATTGGAGTAACTGTGTTGATATAACAGGCTGAGACTGGAAGGCATTCAATTCATCTTGCACCACCTTTTAATGAATAATTAGCACTCAACAAAATCAGTGCACCTTCTACTAAGTGGATTAAAACTGGTCACCTGCTGGAACTAAAATGTGGTTACAACGGGGAAGTCACCATTCAGGGGGCTTTCTGGTGAGGATCACATGCTTTGCAAAGCAAAACCCTCTCTGGAGGGGGAAAAGGTCCTGCCCTGCAAGGACAGAAATGGGTGGGAGTGTGCACAGCTGTGATGGGGACAGACCCGGACAGCCTGGTAGAACAGCACCACACAGCCCATACCCTTGGCTACGAGGGAAATTTAAGCCCGTGCATTTAGGAACAAGGCGCGTAGGACCGGGGAGCAGAACACGGCCTGCGAGAAAGTGCTTGAGCTTTGTGCAGCAAAGTACCATCCCCACAGACCCCCAGGCCCCTCGGAGCCCCGGCAGCACGACCGCCAGCACCGGGCAGGGTCACCGGCATGGCGTGAGGACGGTCCCAGCCCCAGCCCTGAGCGCCATGGGGCGGCCCCACAGCCCTGCCCAGGGCACCGGGATGGCCAGAATCGGGGGGGAGCCACGGGGCTGTGTGAAGCTGGGACAAACGTGCCCCAGCCCAGGACCCCGACAGCAGCGGGAGCAGGTGCCCCATGTCAGGGCAGGACGTCCTACTGCGACCCCACTCTGCCACCCCCAGCTTGGCTGCCTCAGACTCTCTACTTAAAAGCCGACAGTGGGGTTCTCTTCCCCGCAGCTCTTCAGTTGATTCTGAACCTGCTCAAACCTCACCATCCATTTCTGCCTTACACCCACCTCGCTGCCCACCTCGGCTCTCTGTTCTCAGGTCACGGCTTTCCTCTGCTCAGGCCCCGGCATCCCTCACCCCCACCTCTGCCCCGCAGCTCAGCCTGTCCTCAGCTCCCGACACTCATCCCGGACTTTCCCAGTGAAATGCCCGGCCGAGGTCTGCCCGGTCCCTCAGCGCTTCCCGCACCCAGCCCCGGAGCACGGCCCAAGCGGCCCCCCCGTGCCTGTACTAACCCCTTCTCTGAACGTGCTCCGGGCCCATGTGCCAGGGCACTCCAGCTAACAGGGCTCTCATTGTCCACATCACTTTTTCCATTTTCTGAAGCGCAAGCAGTGCGTTTGCTCTTCTCCAGCCATGTGACGCTGCCCGAGTCTCCGGCCCCGCCTGCTGCCGCCACCGGGGAGCCCCCCCAGCCCCAGCGGGTCGGTCCCAGGAGTGGCTCGGACCTGCGGGTCGGTGGACCGGGTTGCTCCATGCGCAGCGTCCCCCGGGTCCAGCCCCTTTCGGCCCCTTCTCCAGCTGAAGCAGCCTCATGGCACGGCCATCCTGTCCTGCCACCTGCCACCAGATCTGTGCCCGGGCTGGGGGGTCCCTCCACCCTGCAGGGGCTGATCACCCAGCACCAGAGACCCAAGAGGCATTTCCCACCTCCTTCCCACCTCTGGCCAGGGGAAGGTGCCCCCATTGCCCAGCCTGCACAAGCCGTCCCTGCCGAGAGCACAAGGGCAACAGCTCCTGCCTGACTGGCACAGGGGCCACCAGCAGCATGGCGGGAGGGCACAGGAGCTCTGGTGCTCCCAGAGGAGCAGGAATCTGCAGGAACCACGCACGTGCCCCGGTGAGGGCGAAGGGCAGAGGTGCAGACAGCCTGGGTACCGGGCAGGGCAGGGGGCCGGGAGTCGCCTGGGGCAGCGACGGGGGTTCCAGGCATGTCCCCCGGCTGCTGCCGCCGCACATCCTGGACAGCAGCCGGGCACAGTCCTGCCTGGCCTCGCCTCCCCAGTTCCCCGGCTGTCCTGCTGCCAGCTGCCTCCAGCCAGGGGCCACCTCCTCTCGCACCGGGGCTCCTGCCAGAGCCGCCGGCCAGCCCGTGCAGCGCTGCTCTGGGCCGTGCCGTGCCGCGCTGAACGTGCCGGCCCCGGCGTGTGAGTCCGAATCTGCTCAGACACGCGGCAGCACTCGGGCTGCAAGTGGAAAGGGCTCGGGAGGACAGGCTGGCCCTGAGCAAGCACCGGGCGTGGGAGCCGGAGAGCAGCCCAGGAAACCTCAGGAATGTCCCGGCCGGGTCTGTGCAGGGCCTGAGCCACCTCCCAGCCCGCGGCACAGCTGGCGGGGCATCCGAGAGCCCCGCGGGGCTGAAACCCCGGGGCTCCCACACCCCTCCAGCATCAGCCCCGCACGGCAGAGGGCACGGGAACCCTTCGGCACAGAGGGCAACCCCACACAGCACTGCTCGACCTGCTCCCACACCAGCCCTGCGGATGATGTTAGCTCCTGTGCCCCCAGGACAGAGCCACCCCCGCCCGCAGCCCTCCCAGCCTGCGCTGCTCCCACCATCACTCTGCTCCCCCAGCTGTGTTTCGCACAGGCGCTGCCCCTCCAGAGGCTCGGCTGTGCCAGGAGGGGTGAGTGGCACCGACAAGGGGTGCCCAGAGCCATGGGGGGCTGGTGGCCCCCAGGCACTGTTCAAATCTGATGTGCCATTTGGCACCCCCCAGGCACTCCGAGGGACACCAGTCTGCTCCAGTGAAACCCCAGTGAACAGCAAACAGACCCCAGGAAAGGGGCAGCTCCTGACGAACCAGGGCCCCTGGCAGGTTGGCGTGTTCGATCAGCTTGCATTAGGGCAGCGAGTGCCGGGCATCCCTGCGGCATGGGGACGACATCCCAGGCTGCAGCAGTGGGGAAGGGCCAGGCACAGCGGGCCCCACAGGAACACACTCTCTCAGCAGCTTCCTTGGACACCACACACAAGGACACGGAGCAACCCAGGCACTGACACTGGAAGGACTCAGAGAAGAGCAGCACAAGCGACCGAAGACCTGGGAAACCCGCCAGCACTAGGAGGAAGAAGCTCCCTCTGTTTATCCTTGGGAAGTTTAAGGGGTGACACGGTCACACTCTGCCGAGGCCCGCGCCAGGACATCCCTGAGAACGTGGGGTTGTGTCCCCAGCACTCGGGGCAGGAGGAGGTCTGGTGGGTCCCATGGCTCAGGCGCTGGGCTCCTTCCGCCCCTTCTCCCCAGGGCCCCAGAACGCACAGCCCAACGCTGGCCCTTTCGCAATCCCAGCTGCCTGGACTGGCCTGCTTCGTTCTTGCTGCTTCCTGGAGCGTGTGTGCAGGAGCTGGGGGAGCCCCAACACCACCACCCCGCTCGGTGGCCTGCAGGGACCCCATGGGCTCAGATCTCCGAGGTGAGCACAGCCAAGGTCTGGAAGGCAGCAGGGCTCCCCACCTGAACTGGTCTCAGAAGGACCAGGGTGCAGCCCAGGGCCACCACAGGAGCCCAGACATCCCGTCAGGCTCAGTGACACCTCACAACACCACCCACCTCCCGCTGGCAGCATGCCTGTCTGTGCCACCCCACCACCTGCCCCCCTCCCCGGCAGCGACAGGGACGGTGCTATGGGCAGCACAGGGGGCTCCCGGGGCTCTCCGGGGTGTCAGCTGTGGCAGAGCACCGAGGGCTCGCTGGGGCTGAGCCACCCCTTCCCCTGCTGACCCTGGGTCCAGCCCCAGCGCGCTGCCTGATGCCCTCCTGTCCCGCCGTCACCCCCTAGGCCAGGGCAGGTCACAGTACAGCTCTCTGCAGTTCCTAACACCATCCGGAGCCCTCGACTCTGCCAGGGACTTGCCTGCTCTGCTCCGGGCTCCCCTGGGCTCTGGAGGGGCAGCCCCGGGGACAACCAGCTGCTGCCGGGAGGGAAAGACCCTGGAGGAATGTGCAGACGCTGCAGCCATCAGCCACACGGTCTCAACATCCCGGACAGGCTGGGGTTCGAGCGGCGGGACTGGGGGGCCCAGGCACCCTGGAGCAGAGGAGCAGCTTGCCTGGAGGTACTGGGAGATGGGCGACCTGCTCAGCTGCCTGCCCGCTTCTCTGGGGGGGTGCAGGGCCAGCAGCCCCCCCAGCCCTCCCTCCTCACATCCCTTCATCCCTCCTCTCCCCCAAGGGCCACAGAAATTCCATCTTCATGGAAATCCTGAGTCTCCACCGGCCTCTGTAAACCGCAGCTCAGCAAACGCTCCCCCCGCAGCCGGCGCGCAGCCCGCGGGGGACCCACAGCCCCGACGGGGCACCCCGCAAACCTGCGGGGTCTGCTGGGCGCCCT
>NW_020799167.1:49435-67269 GCF_003259725.1 Athene cunicularia | reverse complement strand
GAAACCTTCAGTGACGGTTTTCTCCGTCCACTGCTCCCTCCCAGCACTTCCCCAAAGGTTGCAGCAGGACAGACGCCCCCCGCCTTGGCCATCCCATCTGCCCTGGACATGCAACGGCCTCCAGACCCACAGGGGAGGCCCGGGCCCGCGGAGTCCCATCCCACAGGGCTGGGGTCTGTGGAGGGGCCGAGGGCTGGGGGGGGCAGATGCGGTGGGGGCTGCTCTGTGTGAGGTGACACTGGACCCGCTGTGAGGACAGCCGGTGTGAGGGGCAGACAGGGCTGGCTGGAGGGTGGGCGTGAGAGCGCGAGAGGGACACCTTGGCACCCCTACACCCTCCCCAGGACACAAACCATGGTGATAGCCCAGCAAATGCTTTATTGCTACAGACAGCACTTCCCGCAGCCCCTGGCAGCAGCAGGGGAGGCTGCCTCCCCGTGTCCCGCACCAGATGGGTCCATCCAGACAAGGTTCTTGGTGCTGGGAGCCAGCCCCGGCACCAGTGTGTGGCGTGGAGAGAGCCGGACAGCTCAGCCTGCTCGGAGACCCCCACCCCAGATACTGCCCCGCTGCAGCTCTGCAAACGGCCGGGGGCGCTGCTGGCTCCCCAGCAAAGCAGGAGGGTGCTCAGCAAGCAGGAACAGGCAAAGGAGGAGCGGAGGGGCCCTGATGCCCACATCTCCGAGATGGCAGAGACACCTCTCTGTTGCCCTGCGTGCAGCCCGGTGACACCCCGCTCACCCCCCGGCAGGTACCACCCTGCTCGCGGCGCCGCGCTACTGCAGCTCCCTTAGGCCGGTGCTGCTGGGATGGGGGCTCGGTGGCACTGCCCCCCGTGCCCACACCCACCGCAGCCTGCTCAGAGGAGACGTCCCAGGAGCTGAGCGCCGGGAGAGCTGCTCCAGGCCACTGGCAGGGCGACGAAGCCCAGCTTGCCGTAGAAGCTCAGTTGCTGCCGGTCAGCGGCACTAACCTGGCAGAACACTCCCCGTGACCCTGGAAGGGATGCGAGGGGTCAGGCGCCCAGCATCGGGAACCCAGCACTGGGGCTGGGGGCCAGTGACTGGGGCCCCCTCCACGAGGGCCACAACCTCCCTCTGCCCGCTGGCACAGGGTCCACGTGTCCCCAGGGGCGGGGGGGGCGCGGTGGGTGCCTGGGAGCTGGGACCAGACTGTCCCAGAGGGGACGGGAGCCCCACGAGGGGTGAGGCCGCTCCCAGCTCTGGGGTGGGCAGGGGAGCCGTTGGGACAGGGGCTGTGCGGGATGGCGGGGCCTCAGGCCCTCCCAGCGCCAGGAGGCCGTGCTCACCGTTGGCCCTGAGCGCGCTCAGCAGGCAGATGGCCAGGCTGCGGCTGGCCCCCACATCCAACACACGGGGGGCTGTGCCCAGCTGCACCAGGGAGGGGAAGCGCCGCAGCACAGGCAGCGGCACTGCCGGCGGCTCTGCGTGGAAGAAGAGCAGAGCTTCCTCCAGGGCATCCTGCAGGAGACAAACACAAGTGAGGGAACCCCCTCCAGCCCCCCCATAGCTGCTCCCCTCTGCTCCAGGTGCCCCTCACCTGTCCCAGAGCTGGGGCACCCGCGCCCAGGTCTCGGGGGTACTTGTGCCGTACAGCCGGCAGCCAGCTGCTGTCTCGCTGCTGCAGGAAGCCCTCAGCGCAGAGTGCTCCAGCCGCGTAGCCGCATGGACCCTCCTCATCCTCCAGCACAAACGTGTACTCGGGGCTCAGGCTCAGGAAGCTGCCCAGCAGCCTGCCAGCCAGAGCAGGAGCGCCGCTGAGCCCAGCCTGCCCCCAGGAAAGCAGAGACCAGCCAGCCTCCTCCGCCCTGCCCTGACAGGACGGCACACCAGCGCCCACTGGACCATCCCTTGGAGACCCCCCCCAGCAGAAGCGCTCAGCCAAGGGGAGCCACGGCAGCCCCCCTGCAGCTGGGCTGGACAGTGGGTCCGTCCCCACAGCAGCTGCCATGACCCAGCTGGACATGAGCACAGGGACCTGTCGGGGTGCAGGCAGAGCTGGTCCCCACAGGGGTGCGAGGCAAGGCCACAGCCTCACGCCACGGCCCAGCACCACTCGGCACATGGCCAGGCTTGGCACAGCCTGGCAAGAGGGAGCCCAGAGGGACCACGACTCACCTGTCCCCGAGGAGATCAGGGTGGGCCGCGAGGATCTCTGCGACTTCGGGGTCACAGTCCAAACTCTCCCGGCACATTCGGTAAAGCTCTCCCTGGAAGACCCAGACCTACCTCAGCCCGGGCTCTGCCTGCCCTGCCCCACTGCTGCCCCTCGGCTGCCTGCTGCTCCCGCCACGGCCCCAGACAGAGCACCAGCAGCCGCCCCAGTGACCATGAGCGGGGCTGCGGCCCCCAGTGTGTCCTGGCCAGGGGCAGGGGTGAAGGGATGAAGCGCTTTGGCCATCCAAGGACGCTGGCGTCTGCCCCAAGTGATGCACTGTGCACCACCTTCTGCTGGCCTCTGAGGCTCGATACTACAGCACAACACTTCAACATGAGAAACTGCTGCTCCAGTCAGGCTCCAGTCAGGCATCCCAGAGCCACCGCTGCTGAAGAGACACGGCTCGCCCCAGGAGGGAGCATGCTCAGAGCGGCCACGAGACCAATACCGAAACTCAAGTCTCCACAGAGCATGTGCAAAGTGGGACATCTCAAAATCTTGGCCACATTGGAGCTTGCTGCCACTCCCAGAACCAGCACAACAAACATCCCAATCAACACAGTTGCTGCCCAGAGGAGAGGCTGCCCTGACGGCTGAACGACAAGGGTGACAGCGCCTGGGAGTGCCGTTCCCAGAATGGGCCGGAGCACTCAGCAGGAATTTTCTCTCCAAGTTTCACAGGACACAGACATTCAGCTTGTTAAAGTTTGGCCTGATCAGATGAAATCTGACAACAGGTAGTTGAAAAACAAGCTCTTGCAATGGGAATTGCTGGCAGCTGCAGTCTATTATAATCTGCTCTTGTGCTTCAACTCCTCCTCTGATTGTTGCAGGCACTGCAGCTGCACATCACCGGGGCTGTATTTAGCAGGGATGTGCAGCTGTGCCCATGATGGGTGGATCTGCAGCATTAGCATGTCCCTCAGGTAGGAGAGGCTGCACGGTGCTGGCTGCACTGTCTGGTATGTGGGAACTCAGGGCTCTGCTGGATTTGGCAGCAGTTTGTGTCCATCCACCTCCTAATTCTCCTTTTCCCCCCATCCCATTGAACCACTGGATGTCAGAGCAGGGGCTGACAGCAAGCAGCTCATAGCTGACAGGCTGCTTCCTCTCCAGCAGGGCATCACCCTGCAAACTGGGTGAGTGTTTGAAGAAGGGACTGACTGGGAGCTGAGTGGTGCCCAGAGCCGCAGATCTCCATCCAGACTTGTCCTGTCTGGATCTTTCCCAGCATCTCCTTATGGCCACTGCTGGAAGTCAGCACTGAGGGCGCTTTGGAGAGCGACCTGGCCGCCCTGAGCCCGTGCCAGTTTATCTGTGGCTATGCCCGCTGCTCGCTTCTGGGCCAGGCCTCCTGCTGCTGGCTGCCAGGAGCAGCTCTGCCTGGGCACTCCCCACTGGGAGGTGAGTGATGGTCCCTGCCAAGGCCGCTGGCCACCGTGCCTGCTCTCCAGCCTGAGGGGCTGACACGCTGCTGGGCACAGCCCCGGTGACCTGATCCGGCCTCCTCTGCATGGGGGCCAGACCGCAGTAGCCCCCTCCTACCTGCATCACCCTGCGCTGCCAGCTCAGTCTGGGGTCAGCAGCGGGCGAGCGCGTATGGCACCAGCACACGTACAGCACAGACTGTGCAAGGGCGAGCTCTGGCCCGAGCCGTGCAGGCCACCCTCGGGGCCAGGCCTCCCACCTTGTCCAGGGGCAGCAGCGGGCGCAGGAGGTACAGCTGGCTGGATGGGAAGAGTGGAGGCGGGTGGTAGAAGAGGTCACAGCTGTTCCCCACGGGCAGCAGCGCCTGGAACAGACACAGTCCATCAGGAAGACTGTCCCAGCTCCAAACCTCGTCCTGGAGGCAGCAGGAGGAGGGTCCCTCTAAGGCATCCAAAACCCCAGGAGCCACGGCCCAGGCGCAGAAGCCTGGGGCAGCTCAGCCTTCCCAAGCCTAAAGAAACCCAGTGGCAGGGCCAGGAGCTGCTGCTGGGATCCCAGTTTCCCGATGCTCCTTCGCCTCCACGGGCACAGGCAAGCTCTCACCTGCAGCTCTCCAAAGAGGCCCCCACGACGTGCCCAGGGCTCAGCATCCCCCCGCAGCGGGATCGGGGCAGCGATGCTCTGGCACCCTGGAGGCATCAGGAGACATACACAAGCAAGGTGAACAAAAACCTGGTGGGGCAGGGGGACATCAGCAACATCACACAGTGACATCGCAATCCACACTGGTGACAGAGAGCCCCGAGGATCTGCCCCAGCACGGGACCCTGCAGCTGCTCTCCCATGGAAGTGGTTCAAGGCACATGCCCCGTCTCACACTGAGCTTAGAGACCCTCCCAGGCTGCCATCAGTGACAGCTCTTGGTTTGTAAGAGGTCACAAGGGTCACAGAGCAACCAGGAACCCTGAACCAGAGGAACAAGGGCTTCCAAAGTGACGCACAGGCATTCAAAATCCAACCTCACCTCTGTCACCCGGGGCATAACAGCTCCCAAAGGCCCGTGGATCCCTTTTACCAGAAAGGCTAAGGGGTCCTTAGACTAAAAGGGCTGAGGAACCATGTCCTAGAAATGGGCATTCCTTCTGACTGAGAGATGAGGAAGAGCCGCTGCAGTGACTGCCCTGTCCCCAGCAGCAGTGCCCCATCCTACCTCGGCGTGTCAGGGTGCAGGGGGGTGCCGGCCTTCCCGTGACCCTTCCGGCTCCGCTCGGCTGGCTGAGTGCGGGGAAGGGCAGCCCAATGGCGAGTGCTAGCTGCGGGGCTGGAGGTGAGGGAGGGCGGCAGCCAGGGCCCCACCGCCCAGGCGGGGCAGCGCCAGTACTTACAGCCAAAGCAGCTTCTCCAGGTGCCCTTGGGGTCAGGGTCGCAGAGCAGATGGCCGTCTGCAGAGGAGGCGAGGTGGTGAGCACAAGACATGGGCCAGCGGCAGGGAAGGTGTCACGGGGAGGTGCACTTGACCCTGGGACCCCCTGCCAGAGGTCTGGGGTCCCTGACACCTTCACCTCTTAAGTGGGGGACACAGTGGGTCACCACAGAACAAGTTTCAGATGCCCTGGGTGTGCTGCAGTGCCCGGGGATCCAGCACTTCAACACGGCTGGATCTGGCCAGGGTGTGAGTATGCGCTACAGGGCCACAGGGGCTGGCTCGGGGCTGGCATCAGCCACGTACCCAGCCAGAGGACGAGGGCGCCAGCGGCCAGCAGCATGTTGCGGATGTCCCAGAGGTAGGGGTGGAGGTCGTAGAGCAACGCCCGCCCGGCGCTGCTGACAAAGCGGCTGTGCAGGCGGCACGTCTGAGCACAGAGCAGCTGGAAGGACCGGGCTCGGCCGCGCCACTGCGTGCCCTGTGATTGGACCCAGCATCAGCGCAGCTGTGACAGCCGCCATCCCGCGCAGCACCCGGACCAGCCTTACCTCGCAGGCATCCGCTGCCGGGGCTGGGACCCCCACGCTGAGGCTGTTTGCCCAGAGCCACCGAAAGTGCTCCAGGAGACGCTGCGCCAGTGGCCCGTGATGGTACGGCAAGTAGAAGAGCTCCACCAGCATCTGCACCTCCACCAGAGTCAGCAGTGCCATGGGGCTGGATGTGTCCTCCTCGAGCGTCATCAGTGCCACAGGGACAGACCCCGCCTCCTCCGGGCTCAGCGGTGCTGTGGAGCTGGTCCCGGCCTCCTTGGGGGTCAGTGGTACCGTGGGGCCAGACACAGCCTCCTCCAGGGTCAGCAGGGCCACGGGGCTGGGCCCAGCCTCCTCTGGGATCACTGGTGCTGTGGGGCCAGGGCTGGCACCAGCCCCATCGGTGAGTGGTGCTGTGGGGCCAGGGCTGGCACCAGCCCCATCGGTGAACGGTGCCATGGGGCCAGGGGTGGTGCCAGCCCCATCAGTGAGTGGTGCTGTGGTGCCAGGGCTGGCACCAGCCCCATCGGTGAGTGGTGCCGTGGGGCCAGGGGTGGTGCCAGCCCCATCGGTGAGTGGTGCCATGGGGCCAGGGCTGGCGCCAGCCCCATCAGTGAGTGGTGCTGTGGGGCCAGGGGTGGTGCCAGCCCTATTGGTGAGTGGTGCTGTGGGGCCAGGGGTGGTGCCAGCCCCCAGCCCTGGGGGTGTCTGGGGCATTTCAGCTCTGCTGGCCTCAGGCTGGGTACCGCTGGGGGGCTGGCAGGGGCTGCCACCCCCTGTCCTGGCATCACCGGTGGGTAGGGGGAGGTTCTGGCTGGTGGCCCCATTGCTGCAGCACATGGTGGGACCTGGGCTGTGGAGGGTCTCAGTAGCCTCCGGTGTTCCTGTGGACTGAGCACTCCCAGCCATGCCGGGCAGAGCAGATGAGGGCTCACAGCTCCCTCTGCTCCCCGGGGTGAGGTGGTTCCCGTCCCCCACAGGGCTTTGCCGCCCATCAGCAGGGGACCCGCTCCCACTGCCCTTCTCAGGCTCCGGGGTTGCCTTCCTCCTTCCCTCACCTGCTGCCATGCTGCAGGGCTCAGGGCCATGCTGGTCTGCCCCACCAGGAACAGAGTCGTGGGGCTGGGGGTCAGGCATTACCCCCTGTCCTCCCGCTGTGCCAGGCTGCAGCCTCGTTCCTCCCTTGAGGCTGGCACTGGGGTGTCCCGGGGTCCTTCCTCCTGGCAGAAAGGAGCAAGGGGGCAGCCCCTCCAGCACCCACATGGACACTGCTGCCAGCGGGGCAGGACAGCCTGGGGGGGCAGGACGGCCCTGGGAGCAGCCATGCTGGAAGCTCCATCTCCCGAGGTGACAGGGACCAGGACCACAAGCTTTGCATCACTCTGTGCTCTGGAATTCGGGTTCGTGGCTGGTGAGGCCACAGGCTTTGTGGAGGCAAACACTGTGAAACACCGAGCTTGCACCTGGCTGAATCCCTTTTCCAGAGCTGTAACACAGCCCAGGCTCCCACGCTGCCAGCTGAGGAGACCCCCTCTGGGATACAGCCGGGGCAGGAGCACCCACAGCAGCATGGCATGACAGACACCCACCCCTGCCCACCACGACACACTGACCCCGCAGAAGGGCATGGGGCTCCCTCACCCCACCCACCCCACAGAGCTGGTCCAGCGCTGCGGAGGGCCAAGGGATGCTGCACGGCGTGAGCTCATCACCTACCTTGCTCCAAGGCCTGCCGGTTTATCTCAGCCACCCAGTCACGCAGCGCCAGCTCCAAGGCCTCCTGGGGGCTGTAGCTCCCCTCCTGCGGGCCTTGGCTGTCCCCCAGGGCTGCTGTGGTCTCTGTCCCTGAGGAACTGGAGCTCATCAGCCCAGGCAGCCCCGTTCTGCTTGATGGAACTACCCCATGCCATGCTGAGGGCAGGCAGCCCCCCCGCAGGGAGATGCCCCCAGCACAGATCCCGTGCCCTGGGATGCCAGGGAGTGCCCAGCCAGGCGGGACACCTCACCCGGGCTGCCATGCAGCTGCAGACGGGCAGCGATGGGCAGGCCTTGCCTGGGCGCACAAGCTCACTGCCGGCGCTGGAGCCCCGAGCGCAGAGCTGCCTGGGGCGCGGGGGCCAGGTACCTGTGAGATCAGGGTGGGCACCACTCCCCAGCTCGCTCCGGAACCAGCTGCCCAGTGTGTGTATGGGGATGAAGTTGGCCTGGAGCTCACAGTTGGGGTTGAGGAGCAGCCCACGGAGCCTGGGCACGAGCCCGGGGGCACGTCCCGTGTAGGGGCCCAGGAAGACACGTCTGCAATCGTAGTCGTTGGCATACAGGTTGTCCCAGATGACGGGCGGGCGTCGCAAGACACCCTCCACCTCCTCCAGCAGCACAGCCGAGAGCTCCTGCGACACGACCTTCGGGCCTGGGGCATCACGGCACAGATACGTGTGGAGCACATGGGCGGCGCAGCCCATCGTGCACACTCACAGCCGGGACATGCCCACCTCCAGGTGCTGTGCAGACGTGGGGGACAAGCCACCCCACCCCGGACAGGGAGCGCACCCGGACCCATGCGCCGCCGGGCTGGCCGGGGCTGCACCCCAGTGCCGAAGGGCACCTCAGCGGGGCCACGCGCTGGCACCTCCCCTGGGACGGGGACGGGCTGCGGTGTTTACAGGTGGTGGCTCTCACGGAGGGGCCGCACGCCCCAGCCAGACCAGGCGCTCACCTGTCCAGATGATGCCGATCCCTGGGAGCAGCTCCTGGCCAATGGTCAGCAGGTAGCAGGACTGTCTGGGGCTGGGAGAGCAGAGCGAGCTGCAGTACTCTGGAGAGAGAGCACAGAGCATCCCTTGAGGGGCAGAGGGACCAGGAGATGAGGGGCTGCCTGGGATGGAGGGATGGGGCCTGGGGCTATGTAGGGAACACAGCATGCACGGCTGCTGGAGTGCTGGCCCGTCCGCAGCCTGATCCCGTCCCAGTCCTGAGCTCCCCAGGGCTCCTGCAGGAGCACGATGGGGCTGGGGAGAGCCGTGAAGGCCGTAAGGGCAGGCAGCTCTCAGCAGACACATGCCAGGTGCAGAGGGCACCCTGGCCTGCTCTGGGGAGCCATGGCTGGGCAAGCACTGGGTCCCTGGGGAGGGGCGGCTGGGGCCACACAGCTGCAGGTGGTACCTGTAGGGCAGAAGAGGAAGACGGATGGTTGGCCCAGCTCCTGGTACACCTCGTTGGCCACAGAGGCCTGAGCCTGCGCCAGGGAGGGAAAGACGTCTCTGTCCGCTTGGCACATACAGGGGTCAATGTCATCAAAGAGCAGTGCGAAGGAGTGGCACCCCATGGCAGCCACCTGCAGGCAAGGGCACAGGCTGCTAGCACCCCTGGGCAGCAGAGAGAAAGGAGGCAGTGAGCCCTGGACGAGACTCTGATGCCTGGGGTGACAGCAGAGCTCTGGGGCACCCAGACAGACAGGGCGGGCAGGGCAGCCCTCACTGCGTCCCCCTCGTCATGTCCCTCTCACCACATCCCCCTCGTGTCCCCCTTGCCACATCCCCTCATCGTGTCCCCCTTGCCACATCCCCCACCCCTGCCCAGCAGATGCCGTGGCCACAGCACACCTCACTCCAAGCCCTGGGCACAGCCGTATTTGCCATGGGCCAAGAGCCCTTTCAAACCAGTTGGTGCTGCAGTGGCCTGGAGCCCACTCCCACTGTGCGGCTGCTGAGCAGCCCCACTCCCGGCCCACCACGTCCCGTCGCCCCACGCCACACCCCCACATCACCCGGCAGCACCGGGAGCCCCAGGAGCAGAGGTGGCCGAGCCTCGGGAGCCGCCTGGGGAGGGGATCCCTGTGCCAGGGCTGGCTGCAGGTGGCTGGAGAGGCGGGCGGGCACGGCTCAGTGTTCCCGATCCTCCTGGGGACCAGGGGCTCAGCACCCGCCTGCAACAGCCCCCAGTGCTGCCCAGCAAGCGCTGGGGCTTGACTGGTCCCTCTCCTGCCCGCAGTGCTGCCCGCTGGCAGCCAGGCATCCGCGGAGCCCTCGGCTCCCTGCCCCTGTGACAGGGACAGCGTCTCTGACACCGGGCACCCCCGATGCACAGCAGCAGAGGGGTTTAGAGCCCCACAGCAGCCTGCGGGGTGGGCAGGAGGGTGAGCCTTGCCTGGGAGCAGCGGGAGGAAGGAATGGCCCACGGTACCTGCCTGAGTTTTTGCAGCAGCAAGAGCCGATCCCCAGCACTTGAAAGCACCATGTCCTGGCCAGCAGAAATGGCGAAAACAAACTCCACACCCTGCTCTTGGGCAGCTTCGATGAGAGACCGCATGTGGGCTGGGGACGAAGCAGGGGCGGTGCTGTGAGCGCTGGGAGACGGGGTGGGGGGAGACAAGGGGCGGAGGGAGAGGGAACCGCAGCAGCCCCAAAGGAAGGAGCTGAGGGCATCGGGAGCCCTGGGAGAGCATCTGGAGGGGAGAGGCCCGGGGGAGAGAGTTTCCAGTCTCTTGGGACACAGCGGACTCCCCGCAGGCTCTGTGGGTGCTGACATTCGAGCGTAGGGCCAGAGACCCATGTGGGGAGCTCCCCATTCTGGGCAGGCTGCTAGGCCCATGCGATGGGCAAGCTCTGGGGAGGGTCCTGTACCGGGCAGGCTCGGGGGGTCTCCCTGCAGGTGGCAGGGCCTGCGGGGCTCCCCGCAGTGGGCCGGCTCCTGGCAGAAGGAGCGGTAACAGCCGGCCTGACACCCCGGGATGCAGACCACGCTCCACCCCTGCAGGCCTGGGGCGCCCGCAGCCCCCCCGCGCCGGGGCCCAGAGAGCCGCTACCTGCCTCATGCTCTGTGTAGGGCTCTCGCCAGAGCAGCCGGTGCTTCAGCTCATCCTTGGGCGCGTACATGTAGCAGTTCAGCCCCTGGTGCTTCAGCCTGTGCAGCAAGGACAAGGGGTCACCCGAGGTTCCAGACCGGCTCTTTGCAAAGAGGCATCTGGGCAGGGGCCAGCCCGCACCTCCAAGAGCTCCTCGGCTCAGGGCACCGCTCTGTGTCCCAGGCTGCTCCGTGCCCCAGGCTGCCGGCCCTGCTCCCACAGAGCCCCCGGGTGCGGAGCCCCCGGGTGCGGACAGCTGCACGGAGACATCAGCCTCACCCTGTGCCCCCAGTGCTGAGACCAGCGACTTGTGCTGTTCAGGGACCTCCAGAAAGAGAGTGCATCTGGATGAGAAAGCCTCAGAGCCCAGCAGGACGCTGCCTCCTGGGAGATGGGTTAACACCCTTGCTGTGGAAAAAGCGGGTGGGAGGGACCAGCGTAGTCTAAACAGCCCCTCATAACCCCCTGACAAAGTCCCGTGATGAGGAAAAGCTCGATGTCCTGAGCAAGGAATGGAGGAGGGACGAGTGGCCAGAGCAACCTCCACGGGAGGAAGAGGGATCCCTGGGGGAGGCTGAGAACAAAATGACCAAGGAGACAGAGGACGGGGTGCAGCAGCCCCAGCCCTGGAGCCCAGCTGTGGGGCTCTGTCAGGACAAACCATCCCTGCAGCTTTGCAGCAGCTCTTCCAGGGCTTGTGGTGAGACCTGGGGAAGCACGTGGCATCTTGTCTAAGCATGTCGGGGCAGGGGGGTGACTTCTTTTCCCTTTCTCGTCAGCTCTAACTGTGCAATCAAGAACCAAAGTTGTTTGCAGCCCAAACATGCAGGCTCCAAGGTTTTCTGTCGTGACAAGTGAGTCCAGATGAAGCAGGTATGTATGAGGTAGTTGCCCCTCTGGATGTGAGGGGTCTCTGTGGAGCAGAAGCAACGGAGACACCTCAGAGAGCTGCCACCTCACTGCTCCCCCAGGCTCAGCGTCCAGGACTGGGGTGTCGCTGCAGGCACAGGCTGGCCTCGGGGACAGCCCGGGGTACCACACACACCCAGGGAGCCCTCACCGCTGCAGACCCCCTCACATCATCCCCTTGAAAAGCCCATAGCCTGTCTGCAGGCTGGCCTGGCTCCCCCACAGTCCCTGTATGCCTGCTGCACCATTCCCAGACCATGCCTTGATCACTTGAACAGCTCAAGACCCTCAAAACTCTCACTCTGCAACGGTTTTTGCAGCTGCTGGGTCTCACTGGGCTCTTTCACTGTCTTGCACTTCCCATCTCCTCTCCTGTGAGGCACCAGCACAGGACACGGCACTGCAGCCCCAGCCCCGCTCTGGATACGGAGGCTGCAGCCTCCTCACAGCCACTGGACTGTCCCTTGCCTGCCCCGGTCTCCCTTTCCTCATGTTGTGGCCAGACACACTCCACACCACCTGCCCAGCTGCTGCACAAACACCTTCTTTTTGGCTGCCTTAAAGGGTGTTTCAGTGGAGGGGGCCCAGAGCAGGCTGTGGGTTTACTGCTGGGATGTGTGTGAGCCACATGTCGCTGTGGTCCGACTAAAGAGTCAGGCAAAAACGGCAGCAGGCCTGCATGGATGAACAAGGAGCTCCTGGACAAGCTCAAACACAAGGAGGAAACCTCCAGAGGGTGGAAGCAAGGACAGAAAGCCTGGAGAGAACACAGAGAAACTGTCCAAGCAGCCAGGGATCAGGTTAGGAAGGCCAAAGCCCTGATAGAATTAAATCTGGCCAGGGATGTCCAGGGCTACAAGAAAAACTTCTATAGGTACATCAATGATAAAGGAAAAGTAGGGAAAATGTGGGCCCTCTCTGGAGGGAAACGGGAGACTTGGTTATCTGGGACATGGAGAAGGCTGAGGCACTCGACGAGTTTTTTGCCTCAGTCTTCCCCAGCAAGTGCTCCAGCCACACCACCCAAACCATAGAAGGCAAAGGCGGAGACTGGGAGAAGGAAGAACCACCCACTGCGGGAGAGGATCAGGTCTGGGACCAGCTCAGGAACCTGAAGGTGCACAAGTCCACGGGACTGATGAGATGCATCTGCAGGTCCTGAGGGAACTGGCAGACGAAGTGGCCCAGCCACTGTCCATCATATTTGAGAAGTCATGGCAGTCCAGTGGAGTTCCCAAAGACTATAAAAGGGGAAACAATCCCCATTTTTAAAAAGGGAAATAAAGAGAACTCAGAGAAATACAGGCCAGTCAGTCTCACCTCTGTGCTTGGCAAGATCACGGAGGGGATCTTCCTGGAAACTCTGCTGGGGCACACGGAAAATAAGGTGATTGGTGACAGCCAACACAGCTTCACTGAGGGCAAATCGTGCCGGACAGATCTGGTGGAATTGTGCAAAGCATCTGACACTGTCCCACGTGACATCCTTGTCTCTAAACTGGAGAGACATGGAATTGATGGATGGAGCCCTCAGTGGATCAGGAACTGGCTGGGCGGACGCACTCAAAGAGCAGCTCCACGTCCAAGGGGACAGCGGTGGCCAGTGGCATCCCCAGGGTCGGGGTTGGGCCCGGCGCTGTGGAACGTCTTTGTGAGACATGGACAGTGGGACGGAGGCACCCTCAGCAGTTTGCTGAGGACACCGAGCTGTGTGCGGGGACACGCTGAGGGAAGGATCCAGCCAGAGGGACCTGGGCAGGCTGGGGAGGGGGGATGGGCCAACCTCAGGGAGTGCAACGAGGCCAAGGGCGAGGTCCTCCCCACGGGCCGGGGCAATCCCAGCACAAACCCTGGCTGGGCGGAGAATGGCAGGGGCTTGGAGCCAAAGCATTCTGTGATTCTGTTCCATGACACAGCTCTGGAAGCTGCTGTGCCCACCCTGCCGGCGAGACTGGCAGAGCAGCTCCAGAGCACCCCGGTCAACATGGGGCTCGGCACTGCTGGCACCCCGTTATCTAACAGGGTCACACTGACACTGATCCACAGGTGTCAGGGGGCCTGTCAGAGGAACTCTCTGGGACTGCAAGATTTTTGCCAAGCCCTGCACGTGGAAAGCCCCAGGGCGCGGAAAAGCAGCGAGTGCAGGAGCCGAGCTCTGGCAGGGTGGGCGGCAGAGCCGGGCGAGCGTGAACCTGCGGCAGGGCGCTGCGCCTGCGCGGACTGCAGGTGGCAAAGACCAAGTGGAGAATAAAGGAGCAAACGCAGCACTCAAGTGATTTGAAACGGCTGTTAAACTGGGCTTCAGCCAGCAGTACACATCTTAAGACAGTCAAGCGTAAAGTCCTGCCTAGGTAAAAGAATTCAGAAGCTATGGTGTCTGAAGTAAAACAACTTAACGAGCAATTAGTTGAACATGAGTGCCCTCTGCAATGCCACTGGTAACTCAACAAAAGAGAGAGCCCCAGATTAATCTCTGCAGAGTGTCGGGCAGGGCTAGGGAGATCTGGTGGCCTCTGTGCTGGCTGCAGATGCTGCCAGATCAGCGGCCACAGTGTGGGAAGGACGCTGATAAATCAGTGAGTCTGTCCTGGAGCCACACACAGAGACACAGGCGGAAAGCCTGTGAGCAACAGTCTTGGAGCCCAGTCTGCCCATCACCCCAGCAGAAAACCTCACCCGCCAGCGCTCCGGAGGAGAGAAAAGCCACACCCGGCAGTCAGGGACATGGCAGGGTCCAGGGGTGACTCACGCGGACATGCATTCCGGCGAGACGGGAGAGGAAAGGTCTGCAGCTCTCCAGATGCTCCACTGCAGCCAGAGCCGAGGGGAAGCAGGTACGAGAGGGATGGGGGCAGGCCTGTGGGAGATCAGACTGCCCCCTCATAAGACCCTTTCTGGCCTCCGAAAGCACAAATTCCTTCCAGAATCTCCCCAGCAACCCAAGACTCACTGGAAATTATCAGGACTGAGCAGACACCTCCCTAGATAGCTCTTTTGGCACTCCTGCGTGAGAGCCATCTGATATATTAGTTTATTTTTATTTATCCTCCTTAGTAGATGATGTTTTACACTTTCCCACGATGAAAAGGCTGGGAAGCACTTCATGTACCACATGATACAAGTGCCTCATCGTGTTTCTTTCCAGAGGAGAAAAACACCAATGAACATACCACTCGTGTGCGACCATGTGAACGTATATCTCAGCTCAGTACCAGGCAAGGCCGTCGTTAGACCTTCTCATTCCTAATAGACTTTAAAACACCACATCTTGTTTTACTTCTGGTGCGTTTTCCTCAAATTTTCCAAGCTACATTTTTCTGTATCAGCATTTCTGGTCCTTACTTGCACTGAACTGCCGATGCTGTCCCAGCACATAGCCCTGCTGTGCCCCACACACCCCCCAGGCGCCATCCCCAGGGCAGGACCCGCTGGCCCAGCACTGCCCAGGCCATGACCACTGGCCCGTGGCAGATGCTCCATGGGAGAGCCCCAGGGCCCCAGTTCGTTAGTGGCAGGTCCTGCCAGCGCAGCTCAGGCTGCTGATGGCCAGCACACAGGCGCCAGCTGCGAGGAGACGGCTTTTCCTCTCCTGCAGATCAACTCCCATCCCAAGGTGATTCCAACAGACAGGGACAGATCCTGCCCGCATCCTTCTGTCACAGGGATACAAGGGCCACCTCCACACCGGGCAGGGATGGCAGCCTCAGCATCAGAGAATCACAGAATCACCATCACAGGATGGTTTGGGTTGGAAGGGACCTTGAAGATCCTCCAGTCGCACACCCCTGCCGTGGGGGCACCTTCCCCTCCCGGCTGCCATCGCTGCTCCCATGGTGTGAGCAGCAGGGGCTGACCCTGCCCCACCGACTGCTCCCCAAGAGTCTGCGCCCTCCCTGCAGCGCCCATGCCAGCAGCACCATGCATGTGCAGGGACTAGTGCCCACCAGCCCCTCCGGAGCCCTTCCCCTGGGGGCACCCAGACAAACACATCTGGCTGCAGCTGGGCCAGGGCAGAGCCCCAGCACCATCTGCCGGCACGGGGCTGCAGAGCATCTGTCCCGGCGTCCTGGGGCTGCCTGTCCATGCCGCACCCGGGCCCAGGGCCGGGGAGCCTCCCCCAGGGGGAGAGATCCGGGGCTGCAAGAGTGCTGGGACAGAGAGGGCTCTGCAGGACAAGCCCTGGGAGAAGCATGAGCCCCCTTTGCTGCCATCGCCCTGGTGTCCCGAAGGCAGGGCAGCCCCAGGAGCCTCCACAGCACCCTGCCTTCCACCTTGTCACGCTGCCACAGGCTAGTGCCTTCAGAGAGGAAAATTCAGGTACTTGCCATTGAAAGAGAAGTTTCCTCTGTTCCATAGACCACGGCCTCCCATAGAAACCTGTAAAAAGGGGGGAAAAAAGTCAAAATGCCATTGTCAGTAACTGCCTCAAGAAAGTCTCTCCCTGTACTACCTCTAAGTGTCTGCTCTTAAGCCCAGAGCTCCACCGGTTGTTCATCTGTGGGTGCGCAGGTATCTGTGCTCCTGCTGGCATCGGTATTCAAGCAAGTGGGGATGATGTCTGTGCTTCCGTCCTTCCCAGGAAGAGGCAGCTGGGAAGAACTGCACAAGGCAGCACTTAACCTGGGGAATTTGCACAGTGAAAACCAAGCCTGGAGGAAACAGCTGAGGGCTGGCTAGGTTATAAGGCACTCAGGCATGATTTCGGGGTGCACTGAAGTACAGAGCTATTGTACATCCATCCTAGAGATTTCCAACTGCAGATTTTCTTCTTGAGAGAGATGAGCTCTGTGTGTCTCTGCATCTCTCCGTGTCTGTGTAGTGTCGAGCTGTGTCAAGCAGAGAGCATCATCACTCCTGTATGAGCTATAAAACCTGCTCTCTCCATCTCTAGTCACTGCACAACCCAAACTGCACCAAAACTGCACCGAGCCAGCTCTCCCCTACGCCCTGCAGACACACACCTGACTGCAGCAGGGCAGGCCTTGGAGGCAGCATCCCTGTCCCATGGCAAGCTGTGCCAACCAGGAACGTGCCAACAGCCCGCAGGGCTGCCCACGAGTGCTGGGACTGTGACTCCACAGACATGTCACAGACACCTCGTCTGTCCCCGACTGGAAAACATCATCGCCATAAGCTTGCAAAGGGAAAATCCATAGGGAAAGCGCAGCAGGGAGCAACCTTACCCGCTGTCTGCTAACAAAGATGCTCATCAGTGAGCACCAAGGCTGGCCGCGAGGACATCGCCCTTCCAGAAGGTTCACATCAACAAAACCGAATGCAGGAAATATGGAGCTGGGGTCAGCAGATTCCCAAGTGTTTCTTAACATTTCCACTTCTGCTGCTTGCAGGAATTAGGGGGTTGTTGGACTCTGCCCCGTGCTCTGCACGCAGGGAACAGCCTGACTGGATGCGGCGAGTGGGGAAGGTATTCCCATGATAAATGTATTTTCCATTTCTCAATCCTTAGGAACTCCTGCTCAGCTGACAGCAAGGTCCCAGGAGTCCCTGCACAGCACCTGCCTACAAGTGCCTCACGCTTTGCTGTGGACTGACACTGCCTTGCAAGTATGACACTCACCCCCTACACATGCCCTGACAGCAGCAGCTCTGTTGAAAATGCCATCCCAGCGTATTCTGTCCAGTAAAGTGGCTTAAATTAAACCAACAAAATCCATTTGTACCCGTGGCTGCTTCTCCAAAGGAGTGATGTTGGTGCTCTGATTTTCGGAAGACAGATGAGCATTGACGAGTGATGCTCTGTGTTTGTACCCAGCTCTCCCATGGCTCAGATCACACCAGTAGCCTCTCAGCACCATTACTGGCCAAACTCTGGGCCATCTGGGATGTCCCTCAGCAATTTCTTCACAGCCGTTAGCAAAGTCGTGATGAATATATTGGGATCAAAGTCACCAGGCCCCGTCTGTTCCCTCTCTGGTCCTTGGTGCAGGTCACCCAGAGGCCTCAGTCCGTCTGTGCTCTCGGGCTGCTGCTAGCAACGTCCCGGGTGCCAGGGAGAAGCAGGGGGCTCTGAGTGGGACACACTACCCCTGGCCCGCCCTGGCCCTGCTCCGCAGCACCCTGTTCCTGCCGGGCCTGCGCTGCCAGGGTGAGGGAGACTTTCCCTCCTCCCTCTCCAGGGACGGGCTCCTCCCAGCATGGCTCTGCTGGCAGCACCAGCATCCTTCTCTTTCCCGGGTCAGCTTTCCTATACCAGTGATTCTCGTCTGACTCACTTCTTTTTACTACCAGCTTCCCTATCCCTCCACTTTCTATTTATTTTGTGATTATTTGCACGGTGCTTCTGCTTCCTCCCAGGCAAGGCAGCGGGCTCCAGCACTGTGCTGCGCGGCCAGGAACAGCAGAGATGCTCTTGCCTGGTGGTGCCGGGCCTGGCCCAGCTCCAGGGGTGCCACGCTGCAGGAACGGGGGGGTGGGGGGGAGCACAAGGACGGGGCCGAGCCATAGGAGCTGCCGGGAGAGCCCAGGCTCGCCCTGGCCAGACCCCGGCACCACCCCGCAC
>NW_020799167.1:46000-49385 GCF_003259725.1 Athene cunicularia | reverse complement strand
AACCCAGCGTCTTTAGAGCTGATAGCAGCAGCTCCTGCTCAGCAGCAGGGTTCCAGCCTGGGATCAGGAAGTCAAGGGCCAGAGAGTCTGCTGAGCCCTCCAGGGCTCTGTTTGACTGCCACTTCCCTCATCTTCAAGAGAAATTCTGTTCTGAACTCCAAACATCTCTGGCCCCAGTTCCCTGGTCCTGCGTACCTTCTGGGCAGCAATGAGCAACAGGACACAAAATTACCATCTCTACCCTAATGACCAGAAATCACCACTGAGGACCTTCAGCTTTTTGCAGCGAGGCCATGTGCAGCTCCTGTGCCTCCTGCTCCAGACCAGGCCTTTCTAGAACACGTGCTACCCATGCAGCCTTTTGCTCACCGCTTCCTAAGCGCTGTCAGCTTGCTTCTGGATCTCCACCAGCTGAGAGCTACCATGTGTAGGAAGGTATGAGCATACCCCTGCTCTGAGCAACGTTCCTCTGCCTTGCTTCTACCCTACACCACTCCAAAGGTGTGTGCTGTGTCCCTAGCTTGGCCCCACGAGAAAGGCTCCAACACTGTCTGCACCAAACAGACACAGGTGTGGACATTTTCTAAGTTCCAGCACCACACCGGTGCCTCTTGGCCTGGTCAGCACATTTGGCTTGAGAACAGACTGCAGGGAGATGCAAGCAGGAACAGAAAAAGGCTTAAGGTGAATCCCACTCAGCAAACACCTGGGTCCTTAAGGGAAGATCCTGGGATCACCAGCTGTGCAGCAGCCACCCTGCGAGGCAGCCCTGCCCAGCACTCAAAAGGCTGGAATCGGCTAGAACACAACTCAGGGCTATGCAAGCATCTCCCAGGAAGGAGGGCAGGGGAGCCGCGGGGCTGGCCGCTCTCGCAGGGTGGTGAGGCGTCCCGCTGGCTGACCACCAGCTCCAGAGAAGGCTGCTGGGCTGCCACGGGGCGCCGACGGAGCACAGGGGAGCCAGAGGGCTGTGCCGCAGGCCCAGCACTGATGGGGCGCTCCCAGCAGCGGGCAGGAGGGAGCCCCAAGCCTGGGCCAGGGGGTGCACTGGCCCCGCAGCCAGGTGGGACCCAGAGCCGGGCAATGTTCTCGGGGTGGGGGCCGAGGGCCGTTATTTCTGCCCCCTTTGCAGCTTCCCGGGACCCAGCGGCCCAGGCCCCAGAGCTGCTCCCGGTGGTCCGGTGTCACTGTCCCCCTGAGCTGGCACTGTCCCACCAGCCCCTCGCGCGGGACACGATGCTCCCCGGCTCGGCTGTGCCGTTCGAGCAGGCCCGCTTCTGTACCTTGCACATGACTCACCTGCTCGCATACACCAGGCTGCTATTTCCTTTTTGTCACACTGCTCTGAGCTGTTGACACATGTTTGGCTCGTGATCCGCTCCGTCCCACAGGTTCTGCTTTGTGGAAGTGCTGCCACGTCATTAGTTCCCTCTCCTGCAGCTGCATAGTCCCTGGTACCTGCCTACCCCCAGGACCCCGTGTTTGATGTCACTGAACTGCTCTGCTCTTTTTCTCGCCACTTTTCCTGTTTGCCAGGCTCATTGCAAGGTAGACCTGGGTCCTCCAGCATCCCCAACCAAATGGCATCATAACCCAGAGAACAAGCCCACAACTTTGTTACCATGCAGGTGTGAGGGAAGGAGCCAGGCGAGAACAGGGGTGCACTCCTCCTGCAGAGGCGCTGCCAAGTGCCCCCCCAGCAGCTCTCACCCCCTGTAGCCATTTCATCTAACCCGCAGGCACAGGCTTCCACAGCAGAAGTGGGCATCAGAGGCTTAGAAAATCAGGATCTGTGGCATCTCCCTCTCCCCTGAGCAGGTCAGTGTAGTGCTAGGAAGCCAAGTCACGGTGTCCAGGCCATCAAAGCTGCAGGGACCCCAAGAGGAACTGGCCAGCAGCGGCCTGGCAGGGTCATCAGGCCATCAGAGCGCACCGTGGGCGAGTGAAGTCTGCCTGAAGGTCAGCAGTGGGACACAGAGGAGGCTGTGCAAAGCAAGGAGAGCCCAGAGCACTTAAAGCCTCAGCCCCTGAACAGGAATCTCATACCCAGACTCACACACAGCAATAAAAACTGCATGCTGAGTGCAGGACAGAGAGTGACGCTGCAGAAAAGGCAGCTCAGTGCCACCAGGTTGGGTTATTCATGTGCAGGGAGCAACTACTGGGGCTTGCTGGGAACAGGCTTGTGCTCGCTCTGTGCCTCACAGCCTGAACCAGCACCCGCTGGGTCTTGCTGGGGAACACTGGAGTTCAAAGGCTCTTGGGGCAGCCTGGAGCAGCCCAGGGCCCCCGGAGTGGTCGCAGTGCCCCGGCACACAGCAGGGTTTGCCGTGCAGGTGAGGCACACGGCAGGGTTCGCCGTGCGGGTGACACCCCCCTGGCTGTGAGGACTGTCAGAGGAGGAGGCCGAGCAGGGCTGTGTGTATGCAGGTGTGTTTGCTGTGATTCTTCCCCTTCCCTGCTGTCTCTGGCTATTTGTCCCATGGTTTTCTTGGACTTCGAAGTTGAGCCAAGTGGCCTGTAACTCTTCACTTCCCTGTTTTTCCCCTATCAAGGTCAGGCACTGGTGCCACCCCTTTTCCCTGTTCTCTGAAGCACCATCCATCCTCTGCCAGTTCTTCACTGACCTGCAGCCCAGCCGATGTGCTGTTCCCCCTTACCCAGCACCAGCACACACCTTTCTCAACCTGGGGGCTTTAGCCGTGCCATCCAGCCGTCAGGGCAGGCTGAGGGGCAGAAGCCATCGAGCACTTGAGTCCTGTCACCTTCTGTCGTCCCTCTCAGCCTCGGTGGGACAGTGGGCCCCATGGGCGGCTCAGCATCCTCCTACCAGCACCTCCTGTTTTGAAGGTTTTCTTGCAATCCTTCATGTTTCTTGCTAGTTACAATTCTTCTCATACTTTGGCTTCTCTGACTTTTGTTAGTTTTTTCTGTGCCTCCTATTTTTCCCCCTAGTTTCTACTTTTATGCCCTTCCTTCTCAAGTTTCAGCTCATTCCCTGACCTATGAGCCCCCCCTTCCCCCAGTGCCGGGGTGCTTTCCGTTGTGCCCCATCGCTTCAATAAAGCGCTGCCAGATTTTCTGACAACATTTTGTTGGACCTGACCACCAGCTCCCTGAATTCCTTCTGTTTTCTCTGGAAGTCACTTTGCAGTCGCTCTCCACTTCCACCCCCCCGAGGGCTTCCTCTCTTTCATCTAGAGGAAGGTCTGGGGGAGCCTCCGCCGTGCCCGAGCGACGCGGGGCTGCGGGGGACGTGCCCCAGGCCGGCCCCGAGCCCGTGTCCAGCCGCTGTCACCCCGCTCACTTCCAGGGGACGGTGACCTGCCCCGGGGGGCCCCGGCAGCGCCTTCTCCGTCTGCCCCCCCGCGCCCGCTGCGCCCCG
>NW_020799167.1:37628-45950 GCF_003259725.1 Athene cunicularia | reverse complement strand
TGATGTGGGGCTGGGAGGCCGGTGGCCACAGAGGGACTCAGGGACTGATCTGCTCTCCCTTATCAGGGAAACGGCCCCAGCCATGCTGGCACGGCAGCCCGGCGTGGCAGAGAGGACAGCAGGGAGGCGCCAGCCCTGGAGATGGCTGTGAACTCCATCTACTACTCGAGAGACGAAGGTGGGACCTACTCCTGCCCTGACTTCAGGCCACCTTCTGTGGGGCCTGTCCTGCTGCTGGGGCTCCGGTGGGGCTGGGACGTGGCTTCCTCCGCCCTGCCCTGAGCATCCCTGTCCCCACAGTGAACACCTTCTGGGTGACGGTGCAACGGACCGAGGCCGCAGAGCGATGCGAGCTGCGCGGTGCCTACGTGCTCAAGGCTGAGCGTGAGAGTCTCGTCCTGAAGGACCCACGGACAAACAAGATCCTCTATGTCTGGCCATACCGGCTGCTCCGGAGATACGGACGGGACAAGGTGGGGGGCGGGGGCCCTGCGTGCCATGCACCGAGGCCTGTTCCCCCGCAGGCTTTCCCTTGCTGTAGGGTGAGGAGCTGCTGTGCCCAGCCAGCCTGTGGCAGCCGTGCAGCAGCCCCTGCCAAATGCTGAAAGTGCTGCAGCCCCCAGCAGCCGCAGCAGAGTCTCCATGGGCACCTGTGGTCCTGTCTGTCCTCGGCAGCTGCCTGTGCTGCCACGTAGGAGCATGGGCGAGCAGGACACCCGTCCCCACCGAGGGCATGGCTGTGCAGGGGAGGAGTCTCTTTAACCAAGGAGCCAGCGCCAGGCCCCGAGGGAATGGCCTCAAGCTGCCCAGGGCAGGGTCAGGCTGGCTCTGAGGAAGGATTTCTGTGCAGAAGGGGCTGTTGGGCGTTGGAATGGGCTGCCCAGGGCAGGGGGGAGTCCCCGGGATCCCTGGAGGGGTTGAAGAGTCGGGCTGAGCCAGCGCTGAGGGGTCTGGGGGAGTTGGGAACGGTCAGGGGGAGGGTCATGGTGGGGCTGGAGGAGCTGCAAGGGCTTTTCCAACCTCCATGATTCTGGGGTTCTGTGTTCTGTGTGGTCACTGTGTCACTCCCACTGGGACCGTTGCAGTTCCAGTGGCCAGCTGGCCCCTCTGCCGGACATCCCCCCCAACTGGCTTGCCCTCAGTCTCCATCTAGCCCTGCCCAGCCCACGCCATGGGCAGACACGTCCTCCTGTGCTGTACACAAGCTCTCCTCAGCCCCGGGGACCTTGGCTCCCCGCAGTCCTGGTTCAGCCCATCCCTCCTGAAGGATAGTGGCCAGAGCAGGAGGGGCTCCCTTGAGACACCAGTTATTCTGGATTTGCTGACCTTATGGGGCATGCTGCTCTTGGCCTGGCTGACCTGTGCAGGTCTGTCCCCTCCAGTGTCCACCAAGGCAGGTCCCTGATCTATTTTGCTGCTACCCTGAGCACAAGAGGTACCCGCTGTGTTGGATGGGGAGGAAGTGGTCTCCCCAGGGCTGTTTATAGAAGTGACGGTGTCGGCTGCGCTCTGCTGATGGTGCTTTCTGTGTCACTTTACCAAAACAGAAGTGGAAACTGAGCTGCTTTTGTGGAGGCAGGGTCTGTGCTGGGGCAGGGTGAGAGACACGTGGTGTAAGGAGCAGGGAGCTGCACCCACAGGTCCCTGAGCAGTGACGAGTTGGCAGTACTTGTGTTTGGCAGCACTGACCCACAAAAAGAAGTCTGGCCCCAGCAGCTTTTGCAGCAACCCCAGAGAGGATTGATGTGTTTGAGAGCCCCAGTGAGGCAGAAAATCCCACCTGAATTTAGGGGCTGAAGTTCAGGAAGGGTGTGGGCATCTGCAGGTGGGAACTGGTATGTGAGTGTGTGTTCAGGCCTGAGGAGCACAGCCTGGTGCAAGACTTCTCTTTGATAGTGCTTTATACCATTAACGGAGTAATGCTGGTAAGGCAAATGTTTTGCTTGCTGTTGGTAGCCAAGCTGCTGTTCCTGGCCTTTCTCCCATGGAAAGCAGTCTTCCTCTGTCTTGTATTTCTCACCTCTGGATTGCTTCCCTTCTGCCTGACTAATGCTGACCTACCCAAGGCCCGTCATAGCTTCCCCTGCTGAACTGTCACTCTTCTCACCCTACTCCATTCTCAGTGCTAACTGCATATTTTCTAGGCTGTCTGGTGCCAGCTGACACTGCTGGGATTGCTCAGGTAAGGCAGGCAGGTCGTCTCCAGCGGGACCTGCAGCTCTGGCCATGGGGTATCTCTCAGTGATGTCCCCTCAGGTCCATCCCACTCCAGTTTCCCAGCTTGTTCTGGGCTGCTGGGCAGCGCAGCTCCCCCCTGCTCGGGTGCTGGGTAGCCGCTGAGCTTGGCGTGCCCCTGGCCCTCGCTGTGGGGGGTGGAAGGGGCAGGATGTTCAGTGAAGTCTCTTGCAGGATGTGCAGGATTGGCGCTGCAGCCACGCGCCCTTCAGCAGGAAGCGCAGCCTGCGGGGCCGGCAGGTGCTGGGCAGGATGTGACCCTTCCGCTTCCCTTGCAGGTGATGTTCTCCTTCGAAGCTGGCAGGCGCTGTGACTCCGGCCCAGGGAACTTCACCTTTGAGACCAAGCAGGGCAACGAGATCTTCCACCTGGTGGAAGCCTCCATCCAGGAGCAGAAGGCGCAGGTGGAGGAGAACCGGCAAAGCTGCGATTCACTGGAGTCAGACAGTCCCAGCGTGGTGCTGATCCGCCAGGCGCTGGCCGACAGCCTGACTCTAGAGCTGCCAGCGGAGGGCGGCGACGCCCCAGGCCCCAAAGCGGCGCTGGCGCCCCGGCCCAGTGCAGCAGCGGAGGAGAGGGACTCCACGTCTTCGCTGAAGAGCCGGAGCCTGCCGGAGCTCCCCGTGCCGCAGGCCAAGGCTGCGGTCCTGAGCACGCCGCCGCGCTCCCCACTGCCCAAGGTGCCGCACGCCGTGCTGCCGGCCGAGGACCCGAGCAGCGTGTACTCGGAGCCGCTGGACTCGGTCAAGGGCTTCCGGCCCTGGCTGGACCCGCTGTACTCGGAGCCCGTGGACACCAAGGCCGCCAGCGGGGCCAAGGCGCCCGGCAGGGCTGCGGACGAGACGAAGCTCCGGCTGCCGGCGCTGCTGTACGCGGGCACGCACGACCAGGTCTGGGCCGAGGGATGCAGCCAGGCCCCCGCAGTGCCCAGCCGGCTGGAGCACATCTATGATGAGCCCGAGGGCCGTGCTCCCCGCTCACTGCCCCCCCCGACCTGCATCTACGACGAAGCGCGGCCCACGGGCGAGGCCTGGCGCACCCAGGGCCACGATGGCAGGAGCGGCTACGAGTACCCCTACAACCCCAGCACTGACGACTACTCAGTACCTGCCTTCCAGGCCAAGGCCAAGGGCCCCAAGCCGGTGCCAGCTCCTAAGCCCCAGGCAGCCTTGATCCCCAAAGGTGCTGAGAGGGGCGGGGACCCCAGCAAGCGGCGGGGGAATGCAGCTCCCGAGAAGGTCAAACCCAGCCTCAACAGCAGCAGCAACAACAACAACATGGAGGTGCTGTACAGCCGGGTGCTGAAGCCCCCGCACGCGCAGAAGGAGGAGCAGTCTGTGGATGAGTGCAGCTTGTCACCTGTCTACGAGGACTTAGGGGAGATATAACGTGCTGCTGCTCTGTACCTGCCCGGAGGGCCCGACCCGTTGGTGAGCAGTGCCAGCTGCTGTCCCCGGCAGGCCCTGGGGGTGACCTGGGGCTGAGGACTGGTCTGGCTCAGGCAGAGCCCCTCTCGCTTCCCAGCGCTAAGGAGCTCCGTTTCCTCAGAGCCCTTTCCGCGGCTCTCACTGCCATGGCGGTGCAGGTGCCAGCGAGCTTCTCCAGGCTGGAGCTGGCTCGTGTCACCCTGAGCCTGCTGCTCCAGCTCCCTGTGACCAGGCCACGGGACTGGGATAGCTGTTGCGGTGTGTGGAAGACTGCCTGCCATCAGTCTTCAAAAGTATTTTTATACAAAATTATTTTGATATTAAAATCTCTCTCGGAATGAACCGTTTGCCTGTGGTGTGTCTGGGCTGTCAAGCATGCGGAGGGGGAGGCGCTGGCGTGGACCAGGGTGGCCTGGCTCGGGGGTGTCACGTTTGTGTCTGTGCCAGAGCTGAGCTAAGAGGAAACCATGAAGAAAAGCCTGTGCCAGGTTCAGCTGTGGCTGGGATGCCTGGATGCCAGGGGATCAAGGGGAATGAGAGTCAGGCCCACAGATACCCTTATGTTTGGCCTGAGGCACCAAATGTGATGGTCTCCAAGGATAAGGCTGGGCAGGGCCAGGCTCCCGCCCTGCTGCACCTCACCGAGTGTTGGGTCGTGACAGGGTCTCTCCTTTCCCAGCCTGATCCCTCTGCCAGTTTGCCCCCTGTTCCCAGCTGCTCTTGAAAGGCCTGGGATGGCCCAGGCTGGATTCCATTGACTTTAATGGCAAAAAACCTGTGGTCTGAACCCAGGGGTTTGACTGTGATTGCTGTGTGGCCAGCCTTGGGCAGAAAGCTATGCAGGGGAAAAACAGGTTGTTCTTCTGGTGCTGGTAATGGTTTTGAGAGATTTTATGTCCCTTCTGTGTGGGGCTAGACCAGGCACCCTGGCATGGCTGTCCCTGAGCTGGACGGGGCTACTGGTGACTTCTGCAGGTTCACCAGCCCATTGATACAGCAGCAAAACAGGCAGCTGACAAGCAGCACTGTGATGTACCTGTACAGAGGACTAAGCATGACTTCAGCCCCAGCTCAGACCCAGGGAGCCACAAACTGTTGGGGAAGTCGGGAGGACCAGGTTCAGTCCCCAGATCGGTGAGATGGTGATAACAAGGTGGTGAGCTCTGGCTGGGCATTGGGGTCTGATGGCCAGGCTTCAGGGGGAAGCCTCAGTCCTGTAACAGCACACCTGTAGCCAGGATCAGTTTGTGGCTCTTCTCCTGTGCTGGGTTCTCTTCCCCACTTGGCGGGGGGGGGGGGCTGTACAAAAGCCATGGTACCAGGTGTAGGAGGTACAAAAAAGCCTGGGAGGCTGAGGCAGTTCCTGCCTGGGACAAGAGGCACGAGTAGTAGGCATCTGCCTGCTCCGGAGAAGAGCTCTGGGTGCTGCTTAGTGGGGTCCCAGGCCACCCGCTCATAATCCTTGCTCATGACTCCAGTGTGAGGCTTTGAGACTTAAATGATGAAGAGCAACCTCCCAGGAGCAGGGAACCCCTCCCTGGGGCTCTTCCTTCCATACGGACGTGGGTGTTTGTGCATCTTCCATCCCTGCAGTTGCTGTATCTCGGTGCGCTGTGGCCGCTCCATCCCGCAGAGCTGAGCGTGGCTGATCCAGCTGTCACTGAGGAGGATGACGGTGAGGAAGGAAAATGCTCCAGCATCTGTGCCAGGCCAGTGATCCCTGCACAGCCCTGCATTCCTCCTGGCTGAGAGGAAAGGGCATTTTATTTTTCTTGCTTCAGCAATGACATCATCTTGTAACAGCCGACTGGAGACTAAGATGTAAGTGCACAGGACAGAAGGAATGCTCCCACACGTGGCCTGCTTTAGTTATGCACCCTGCCACGCGAGGAGAGGTGCGTGCACAGGGAAGGCTCTTGGTCTCTCCTGGTCAGAAGAGACAGTCCATTCTCTGGCTCAGTGTGGTGGACAAGACCTGTTATCTTGCTCAGACTACTGCTCTGTGCTTTACCTCCTTTCTGGCAACAGTTTGGGGTGTAATAGATGCTTTGGGAAAGTGTAAAAAATAAGGTAAATGCAGAGCCAGCCTTTGGCTGGTCATAGCCTTCTGTTGCCAAAGCAGTAAGACTTTAGGACCAGGAGATGGATTCTGCCTAGATGAAAATTTCTTCCGTCTGCATTCATAGAATCATTGAATGGTTTGGGTTGGAAGGGACCTTGGAAATCATATAGTTCACCCCCCCTGCCCCGGGCAGGGCCACCTTCCACCAGCCCAGGTTGCTCACAGCCCCGTCCAACCCGGCCTTGAACCCTTCCAGGGAGGGGGCAGCCACAGCTTCTCTGGGCAGCCTGTGCCAGGGCCTCACCCCCCTCACAGGGAACAATTTCTGCCTTAGATCTAACCTAAATCTGCCCTCTTTCAGTTTCAACTGTTACCCCTTGTCCTGTCACTACAGGCCCGTTAAGAAGTCTGTCCCCATCTTTCTTATAACTCCCCTTTAGGTATTAAAAGGCTGCTATAAGGTTTCCCTGGAGCCTTCTCTTCTCTGGGCTAAACAACCCCAACTCTCAGCCTGTCCTCGTACAGGAGGTGCTCCAGCCCCCTAATCATCTTCGTGGCCCTCCTTTCCCTCTCCTTTGCCCTGCTTCCACTGTCCCCTTACACCCAATTTCCATGTGTTGAGCAGTGAAGCACCCGGGTGCAGCTCGAACACAGCCCTGCCACGTCACAGTGGCTGTGTGCCATAGCTGAATTCAGTCTGGGTACTTGGAAAATGGCATCCTGGCAGCCAGTCCTGACCAAGGCTTTGCTGAGGTGCCTGGGGGTGCTTGGTTTATGCTTGGCTGCTCACTCTGTCCATTTTCTTACAGTGCAGAAATGGTCCTGGACGAGCAGCTTTGTTCACTTCTGCCCAGGCCAGGTGCTACAGGCCAGATTGGGTGGTGCATGGGAAGTCCTTTGGATATCAGACTTCCTCATATGAAGACAGCCTGTGTGCTTCCCTGTTCTCTGCTAAAAGCAGGGAATGGGATTCCACATGCCCTGGAATAGCTGAGAAATGTCAGACTACTGGTCTAGCGGCCAGAGCTGGGAGGCAACAGAGGCAGAAGTCTTGGTCTCTTTAGGCCAGGGGCAGTTTTCACCAGGAGAAAATTACTTGGGAGCTGCTCGGAGCCCAAGCAACCTCTTCCCCTTGGGGCTACCTTTTTCTGTTTTTCTGTTCTGAGAGGTGTGCTCTTCTGTAAGTGCTACCTGCTCCCCTTTAGAGCCCAGCGTAGTGCAGGCATGAGACATCTGTTCAGCCAGGATATCCCTTCTCACGCTCATGTTAGGGAAGCACGCAGGTTCCCTCTGGCTGTCAAGAGTTGGATTGCCCTGCTTCACCCTGTGGTGATCAGGTGGAGGGCTTTTCAACAGGGACCCCCAAACAGGGACTCCAATTTTGTGATTTGCCTCCCCTTATCGTCCCTTTTTCCTCTCCTCAAGTTTCCCTTTTAGCAGCTTCTTTCTATCAGCAATAAATCACAAGCCCCTGTTTGTTTACTCCTTCCCATTGGCAAAGTGTTTTGTTGACTTTGTACTCCAGTTTGGGATTTGTTTATATGGTTGCCAAAGTAATTTCCATCTGCATCATCAGTTCAGTCAAGTGAATCCCCCGGGTCGTGCTCTGCCCCACCAACCTGCCCGATGTCATTTGCAGTGTCCGGCTGGCATGCCCCAGGCTGGGCCACGGACAAGCGTGTCCCTGCCCTTTGGCACTGCTCCTTCCCCAGCTCCTCATGCTGTGAGCTTGTTGGAGACAGGCAGGGGTTAGCCACCAGCTCGTCCACCTGCACAAAGCCCTATCCCCGTTCCTGCAGGGGTGTCTGTGCTGGCCTCAAGGCACCTGCCCAGGACATCTCACCCCAGGCAGCTGCTTGGGAAGCTGCCAGGGCATGGGGAGAGCAGGTCCATGCCCTGGGTGGCTAGCAGGGCCTGTTCCTGAGCTGGGCTCTGCTGGCTCTGCTCTCTGGCTGCTGCAGTTGCCCTGGGAGCACTGTGCTTGCCCCGTGCCCTGGGTCACCTGCAGCTGTTTCTCAGGAGGTACCGGGCAGTGCTGGGATCGCTGTGTGCAGAACATGTTATCAACCACAGGCAGGCAGTGAACGTTACAGTGGGTAACTTTATTCTGAAACAGCTTGTCCAAACGAAGTAAGAACACAAACTGCTGCCGGTGCTCAGCATCCAGGAAGCCCATGAGACCACCCCACCTTGGCTCAGCTGAGCTGCCCTCAGCTCCTGCCCTGCCAGGGGCAGTTGTCCCATGTCTGCACTGAAAACCAGGCTGGCATCTGCACAAGCACTGGGCAGAAGCTCTCTGAAAGGCTCCAGGCCAACCCCCCCATCTTCTGAGCCCTGCCAAAAAGTACTTGCTGTGTTGGCCTGCAGAGCAGCCCCACAGGCACAGACGGGCCATAAGGAGAAGAGCATCCCAGCAGCTGCCGGTTGGGAGAACGGTGCCGTGGCGAGCTGCCATGGGGCAGGAGCCAGCCAGGGCTTTAGGGTTGGCTTGGCACTTGCTACAAACCCCTCTGTGAGCTGGAGAGTTGGACAGCGAGAGCAATTACGGAAGCAACCAAATCAGCGTCATCGCGGATAGTGCTGCTGGGGGGGGGGGGG
>NW_020799167.1:0-37578 GCF_003259725.1 Athene cunicularia | reverse complement strand
GGGGGGGGGGGGGGGCAGCGTTCTGGGCTTTAAGATTAAATTCAAAAGCCCTGGTTTACGTCTATTCAAATACCCTGCTGAACCTGCTCCTGCAGAATGAGGACAGCTTTGACGTTACTGCCTGCTTTTATCTGTCTGACTTCCTCACTGCCCTGCTTGCAGCTTTTCTGCACCCGCTGACAGCAATCTGTGGTTTGTGGCCAGTACTAGCTAGTCTCAGAAACGAAAGTTTGAGGCACGCTGGTGATGTGTGCTGACAAGAATGGGAAATATGGGGTGTTGCAGGGATATCTGAATCTCTGGATAGAGGGCTCCAGAGCAGCAGGCTTCCTGCAGACTGGGTTGGTGACTAACAAAACCATAAACCAGGGAGGAACAAACAATGGGAAGTGCCTGTCGGACCAAGGCCAAGCTTAGTGTCTTGCCTGACCGCTTCCGGCCCCGTGCGTAAGGCTTGGCAGCAGAGCAACAAGCCAAGCCTTGCCTGCAGGTGAGCAGGCTCAAGCAGTGCCCTGGGGTTCACTGCAGGAACTCGTCGTACTCTTTGGGGAGCGGGGAGCGCTCACAGGAATCTCTCCTCACTGCCGCGGGTCTGAACGCTTGGACAGGAGAAGGAGCCATCAGAAGAGGTGCCACTGTGGCTCTGGCTCGGCTCTGATGCTGCAATACAGGGACAAAACACGAATGCACCTTGTGGAAGGAGGTGCTGGCTTGTCCAGCAGTGCCCTGGCCAGCTGTGTCTGCGTCCCCCTCGCAACTGCATCAGGTTATGCTGACCACATTCCTCTGCCCTGCCAGCTGCTGCCCGCCCCGTACTGCTGGGGGTCGGGACCTGCCCTCACCCCTCTGCGGGAGGCAGAGCAGAGGCTGCCGAAGGCAGGACACATACCTGCTTGGGTTGATGCCGTTCTGGTCGCTGGTCCCTGGGCTGGGCCTGCTGCCAGTGCAGAGGTTTGTGCAACACACTCTTCAGGTATTTGTAGAGGTTGCTTTTTATGTGCAAGGGGTTATAAGCAACTTCCACTTCCAAGCTGTTCAGGGCACTCTGCTCAGACAGAAGAAAGAACATAGTGGCTATCAGATGTGACAGGTAGAGGCTGTGGGGTTTGCCTGGGTTTTTTTGCTTTTTTAGTGTTGAGGGCTTTTTTTTTTGCAGGTGTGTTACAGACACTCTGTGCCACCCTGCAGTGATGGGAGAAGGGCTCTTGTGGCTGTTACCCACAAGGACCACTCTTAGCTGTGTATAGACTTACTGCAACCAGGTCTTAATGGATTTAAGCATTCCCTTGCAGGATGCTGTCCTGCCCTCCCCATGCCCAGAATCAGCCAACAGGCTGGAGCACCCTTTCTGGGCACTGTCACCCTCTCTGCTTCAGAAGGCCTCTTCCCTCTCCCCCAACAGACAGGTAACACTGCTCCAGAGGACAGGCACTGGCTGTCTGCGAAGAAAGCTGTAGGCTACATTGGCTGCTGGGATGAAGTTTTAGATTGCTCCATCATATTCCATCTGTCACTAGACAGTTCACAGTCGTCTCCTCCTCTGTTCTCTGCTAAAACCTCTAGTGAGGGCTCTGCCCTTCCTGGCGTCACCTGAAGCAAACAGACAACCGAGGAGAAGAACACGTGGATGCACAACAGAAAATGTGGAAGCCTGAATCTACTGGAAGAAACAGGGACACTTTAAAGCCTAAAGCACCTCCCTCTGCAGTCTGAGGAGATCCACGTTCCCCAGCAATGAGGGAGACAGATGCACCTTCAGCAGCAGCTGCGCGTCCTGTGCATAAAGGCTGATCACTTCTCTGATCCCTGCTTGTACAGCTGGGATCCTCTCCACAGAGGTTTGTGCAGGGCTGACAGTGACTTACCTCTACAGGGCCACGTGCTCTCTCAGGGTGTTCAGCAAGGAGAGCAGGGAAGTTCGACGGCAGCAAGAGCTCCCTGGGGGCAACTGCCTTGACAAGTAGAGTGGCAGAGTCCGAAGGGACAATGACATAGTAGGAATGCACCACAATGTTCCAGTTTGGACCAGTGTTCTGTGGCTCACGTTCGGCCAAAAGCATCCACTTCCTTTTCTAAATGGCAAAAGTCAAAACCAACATGAACAATGGGCAACAGCCACTTCCTTCAGCACTTCCAGTGTAGGGGCTGCTGGGTTCAGGAGCAGAGACATTCACACACAACAGAATAAGAACACTATTCTGCATTACGGAAGGATTTACAAGCCTGAGCTGGGCCATGAGATGAAGCTGTAGCTTTTGAAAAATGTTTTCTGGTGCAGGCTAGAGAGATCATAGCAGATGTGCACTGACTATTCCTTTCTAAAGCAATCCCCGCCCCGAGACTGCAGTTCTCACACACTCACCAGAAGACTATGACATAGAGCATGGAAGCTGTGCTGATTTATCTCCAGTTCATCCCAGTCTAGCTGCCAGCAGCTTGTGGGCCTGATGATGAAGGGCAGGCCATACAGTACAGACTCACAGACCCCTTCGGCCTTCAGAGCCCTGCAGGGATACAGCCCGTGTTAGTGAGGCACAGCCAGCAGGACACCAGCTGGGAGCTACCAGGAGGTGACGGGCACACCTGGCTACGGCAGCATCAGCTGCCACACTGCCACAGGCACCTAATGTCTGCATTGCTGTGGCCTCTCACCAGGAAACCCTGCACAAAAGTCCAACTGCAGTAAAAAGAGGCTTTCTTGCCAACTTCCAGATTCCCTTGTATCTGCTTTGACAAGAGCATGCCAAGAAGCAAATCCAATCTTCATGCATTTTGCATACAAAACAGATTGATAATCTGGCCTCTTGGGCAATAACTCACCCAGTCAATTACATCTCTTCCGAAGTGATTTCTACCAGATTGTGGTTATCCTTCACTTAAACTGACATGTGCTGTACTCCGGCACAGAGCCAACACCCCACTGCACACACCACTGCAGACTCTGCAGTGCCTGATGCTGCTGGTCCGTAGCACACCTCTGCTGCACGACAGGGCATTATTAAGTAGCTTCAGTGCTTTGGCTGTGGGCCATTTATGCACAATTACTGAGCACTCTTCAGCTACTAAGGGGGTGAGAATCATTTTAAGAACAACTGTATAGTTCAGAAATTATACACGATTTTTCCTATAAATACACCTCAGAAAAGACACTAGAGCCGTCACTCTTGTGATGCTCTGTGCTTGCCAGCCACAGGCTGCTGACAGGAAAGCAAATAAACTTTTACATGAAGTCACACAGCACTATGAGGCTTTGCTTGTTTTTTTACTACTCGTCAACTAGTTAGCTCAGGCTCTGACATCCAACTAATTGCTGTGGCCTCATTAGACAGTGAGAGAACAGCAGAATTATATATGGAGCAATGGCTGCAATCTACAGAACTTCACACTGGAGGGAAACAACTACTGCATGAGTAACGTGTGGTGTTACACACAAAGTGGTGGTGTCATGTCACGCTGTTTCTGACTCTGCACGTGTGTGAGATGTGCTGGTCCATGACACAAAGAGTTGCGGGAGTTGAGGGAACCTTACATCAGAATTTTGCTCACTGGCACTGAGTCCCCAGCACTTTGTGGTGATGTTATTAGGTCCTAGTTGAAACTGCACAGAAAGAGTGAAGGCTGCTTATTATACCAGCCTTCCAGTTACTAAGCACAAAAGCACATAACAACACTCACTTTACAACACGGAGTTTATACAGCACTGTAGCTGGCCAGGCTGCCATCTGGAAGGGTGAATTAAAATCTGCTGCTCTCATGGTGCCATCAGCTGTCCCAGAAAGCAGAGCTGGGTCGAGCAATCTCTCCTGCAAATCGCACTTCAGGCATACTAGGAGAAGGAGACTGGTTTAGATTGCTCTAAGTGGCAATGTTTAGCACATGCTCAAAGCACTTACAAACACTAAGTTAATGTTTTCTAGCAACAGCAACTATTAAGGGAAGAACACTGCTAAAGCCTGTGGCAAGGCACCAGTCTATCCCCATTTTACACACAGGGGGAATACCACATTCTTGGCACTGTCAGGAAACAGGGACTGGTTGGTAGCCGCGCAGGCACGTTCCAGTTTTGGTGAGGAGCGGCCAGCTGCAGAGGGAGCAGAAGGTCATTTCCCAATGCCAGACATTTCTTGCCAGCTTTTCTGTCTGTGTTTGTGGAGAAGCCCAGCCAACTGATGACACTACTAATTCTGGAATATGGTGATATATAGCTGCATACAATTCCTCTGGCCTTCTACAGATTTCTTGAGTGTGGGAGGTGAAAAACCTGACTGCAGCATAACACGGTTTGCCTTGCTAGCTATAATAAGACAATGCACCAAGTATGAAGCTCAATGTTATGATGAAGGAAAATCCACTTTTAACAAAACATCCTAATTGCCTGTGCTCATTTGGAGACCGTTATGGTAGCTACCGCATAAATAAAAGTCACACCAGGCTTTCTGATCTGCTTGCTGTGGAGCATATCTGCCCCAGAAGTCTCCCCAGAGCCTTCTCCAGCTGAGCCCCCCAACTCTCCCAGCCTGTCCTCACAGGGGGAGCTCCAGCCCCCGAGCATCTTCGTGGCCTCCTCTGGCCCCGCTCAAGCAAGTCCATGTCCTCCTTATACTGGGCCCCCAGAGCTGGACCCAGCACTCCAGGACTCAGTCCTCCACAAAAGCCACCAGCAACCCTCTATGAGCTCTGCTTCCAGCCTGGAACTGGCCTGTGGATCCCCAGAGGAAAAGGAGTGTGCTGCTGCTGTGATGGCGATGGGAAGCTGCCCATGAGCTCCGTGCTGGAGCAGCACAGAGCACCATGGTGGAGAGGGGTTACTGGAACCCCACGTGCAATTCCCACGGCAGCGCAGCAGTGACACTGCAACAACTATGGGAAACACCGATGTGCTGTAGCTGTTGGTGTTTTCAGCGCTCACCCAAGGATGGATTAGGGACTTGGACTTAACAAAGGAAAAAAATTACACATTCCATATAAATTTTCCCATGCATTATAAGTGGCAGCTCCAGCTAGCACATTACCTATTTTAGTGCTAAATCAATAGGTATAACTATAAGCCAAGTCCCTGTGTAAGACAGTCTTTACTCAGTGCAGCTCTGGCACAGACTTCTAGTATCAGATACAAGGACCACAATTTTTAGGGCTATACACCTGAGCCAGAAGGCCCTTGGCTCTCAGTATGTAAGGTCCCTGTTACCTTGAGAAAGTGGCTATAAATTCACATACTCTTCAAGGCACATTTTTGCTGCAGAATGGAAATGGATTGTAGCATCAGCAGCCACAGGACACAGCAGCAATCTGTAACTATACTAAGCAAATGGCCCCTCTCAGCCTGAGACAACAGAAACTCCAGACAGCTTTCAGAGTCACCCAGAGCCCTTCCTTGGGACTCTAAATGCAAGGGACCATGCCCATAGGGCAGGCCTGGGTAATCTTTAAGGCTGTGAGATTTAGGAACTCCCTGCAGAGGGGGAGAGAAAATGAAATACTTGGGGTGGTCCTGGGCGCAGCGGCGTGGCTGAAGCCTCCGGACGGAAGGAGGAGATGGAGGTGTTCCCTCTCTGTGCCATAGTCATGTAGCCACGTTTTAAACAGCACCTCCAGGCTGATGACATTGTCCTCTATGGTTTGCACATCGATGTCCATTCCCAGGATTGCAATGTCTGCAGGAAAAAAACAAGGTGAAAAAGCACAAATATTTTTAGCCACAGAAAATCATGTTCTTTTGCATTTTCCACTATACTATAGCTCCTTAGTCCCCCAAGTGCTTTCACAGAAGTGCTTCAGACGCTGTCACCACGCAAATCACAGCGCAGCACCGTGATGGCACCACAGGCCACACCAACACCCTTCACCAACACAGGGAGTGGACTGGCTACTTACCGTCCTCAGAGGGCTAGCTGTGACTGACACAACCACCCTCTGCTGTGATCACCTCTCAGCACTGGCCTCAGAGACTCTTCTCACAACTGTAAAGCATCTCCCTCCTTTCCAGGGGACATGGGATATGAAATGCTATGCTAACGAGAATTTTGTAGTAGTGATGGAAAAGTACTACTCCTCATACAGAAGACAAAGGTCACTTTGCAACATGGCCACAGGACTACATTGCTAAACATCCTCAGTGTGTGTTTGAAGGAGCAGCTACGCACAGACCTGGGAAGAACAGAAGCAAAACCTGACCTGGCCCTGACCAGCACAGGACGTTTCAACATGTGACGGCTGAAGTGCTGTTTGGCAGCACAACAACCCCACAGCACAACAACCCCACAGCACAACAACCCCACAGCACAACCCCACAGTTCAACAACCCCGCAGCACAACATCCCTGCAAATACAACAGTAGTCAAAACTATCCAGCACTGTTACATCTGTGTTCAAAGAAGCAAAATGCATAAAATTTAGAGACTTGTTAAAAAGAAACTAAAAGGAGAAACTAAAAATATTTGCAAGAACACAGCAAATATTTAAGCTACCATGTTGGAGGTGCAAAGCAAATGTATATGATCTAGGAACAACATTCAGGAATGCAGAAATGTACGCCTGACAGCAGAGTTAGGGAGGCCATAAACAAGATTAAACCCTTGCAAAAAAACCAAAACCCCAAAAGCCCCCAAATAGTAACTCAGAGGTGAATCCAAATGAGATCCTAGCATTAAGTCTTACAGATTAAATAAATAAATAAATAGGTATTTGGTGAACAGTCTGTGAAATGCGTAAGACGTGTAATACACCCATTTGTAAACACAGAAGGAACAAACAGCCTGGCAGTGTTAACAGGGTCCCCGCACAGCTAGGATGTGAAACAGGTATTCTGTGAAGAGGAACACATAGCAGAAATGGCCTTCTTTTCCCCAATGTGTTTATCAGGCCAGATGGGGACGGAAATACAGTGCTACATCCATCTGCAATGAGACATCTTTTCTTTACGTGTTAGTATTTATAGGTTGCAAAAATGACACGATACATATGCTCCCACATTTTAAAAAAAGAGAAATGAATTAATCTCCCTTTACATGGCAAACAATCTAGGGCTAAGGTAATGACTGCAATCCTTGAAACAGTCTGCAACTTGCAAATGTGCTTTCTGTAGTACGGCCATCGCAGCGGGACATGCGTCCCAGCCATCTCCAGCCTCGACAAAGGCCTCGAGCTCATGCAGGCTGTGCCTCTGCAGCAAAGGAAAATCAACTCCCACCCACGACGGGAGGTCCTTCACGCTGTCCTTGCCGTGGAAAGCCTCTCCTGCTCAACGTCCAGTCTGACCCGTTGCTTGCCCTGAGGCTCAGTCTCGCTCTTATTTCCCCGACGGCTGCTCTGATGCACCTACAGAGCGTGCTGGTTGTTCCAGCTGGGACGCACTCCCTGCCTCTCTTCAGACTGTGGTTTTCCTCTGGGATATGCGCTGAAGATGGCATTAAGGGTTCAGAAGATAAATGCATGTCACTTACTTTGACACACAGTTTATACACAGGCGACAAGGGGAAGTACCTGTGTTTTGAGAGAGTGTCTTGGGGCTGGTAAATGTTTTAGTCCTTTCCTCAGTAAGTATTTTCCTATTTGTTTATTCTCTGTTCTGCATGATGTGTAGCCACTTACACATTGTAAGTTTGCACAGTATGTGACAACTTTAAAAAGAAATTCAGTGCCTGCGTTGCTGTCCATTCCTAGGAAGCAGAGGTTGGGGTGCTGACATCTACTGTGCCATGGGTCTTAAAATTCCCGGAGAGCAGATAGGCAGAGCCATTTAGTGGTCAGCAATCTGAGCACACATACAGAAAAAGGTTCCCTGGGACTTGCAGAAGATGGATTATGTTCATAATAAATGTATTAGTGCTTCATCTTTAGTGCTTGTTTTTTGTTTCCCCAAAACAGAAACAGATAGGGCCAGTGTTTATATCACATACAAATATCAACGTTCATCAGCAAATGGCTTGGTGATGCTCAGGTGCTTTAAGTGTTTGCAATGGGGTAGGGGCAAGAAAGAGAGAATAAAAATTCTCACATTATCAACCAGAGGACAGTCCACTGCATCCTACCTGTTACTCCCACACACTATTCCCACCACCAATGCCATGTGCACTGTGCTCTTTATGGGATTTTTATTATAGCACAATCCTGTTCCAGTCTGCAAATCCCTGATGTTTCACCACTAAAGAAACTTTGCAGATTTAGTCTCTGTCCCACAGAGGAGCTGGTTTGCAGCTTTGAAAAAACAATCCTTGTTGCTCATCACATGGTCTTCGTCTAGAAATGCACTCTCCCACAGAGGCTGCTCTTGTGAAGAAAACAGCAAGCATTTTCCACCCATGACAGGCTGTTCTTAGCACCTTCAGAGCTATTCTGAGACTTGCCATCTGCAGGGCTTCCAAATACCGGAGTCTTTTCTAGCTGCATTAACCTGAAATGAGAGGGGATCTTGATCCTGCCTTCCTTCTCTCAGTAGCATGGGAAACTGTAACTGTATGTTGGTTTTGGTTTTTCCCCCCAGCAATGGTAAACGAGAGAGGACATTTTCTGGGTGAGCTGAAATATTAGGTTCTTTCTCAGGATGCAGATTTTGTATCTCCACATCTTCTTGGGTTTGGAAGAAGCCATTTGCAGTCTAGTACTACGTGACAGTACAGTAGCACAGATCAGGTTCATTATCAGCCCAGCAGGAGCCCTGGCAGCGGCTGGGGATCCCACTGCAGCAGCTGCAGGACGAGCAAGGCAGTGAGATGCTCTGAGCCTGGATGGCCCTGCAGTCCCAAAGCAGACTCAAAAGAAGGAAGCAGGGCAATATACTCCATAGGAGTCTAAGGAGAAAACGCAAGCTTCTCACTAAACTGTCCATAAGAGTGTCTTGAAATCACGGAATACAAGTCCATTTGATCTGGCAAGATAATCAAGTGATGCGTCCCACTGAAACCCTGAGCCGTGTCGCAGCTGCCACCTCCCTCACAGCTGAACCTCCCGTTTCTGTCTGTGCCTTTCCTGGAGCAAGTGTTTGTCTGCAACACGACACTCGGCAGCATGTTCAACACTACACATACCTTCTTCTTGCATAAATGGAGACTTCCAGCCTTGACCAGGTATTTAACAAGCCCAGTTTAACAAGACTGTTTCTGTCTCTCTAGCATCTGCCAAAGAGAACTGCTTCAGAGACAGTGAACAACGCACAAATGTGCCCCAGACCCTGTGTTTTCCTCACGTTCATTAATTAGAATTTGTCTTATGTCCTTAAATTTCACTTCCAAAGTTCTTTAGAGGGTTGGGGCAGGAGGAGGGAGGAAAACTAAGTATTTAATTCCGATAGCTGTATCTCAATATAGGTTTGTTACTTACATAAATGGTCTGCAGACCTACAGCATTTCTTCCAAGACAAAAAGAGATGAGAGACCCTATAACATAGATCTGCAAGTTAAGTGAAAACAGGCTCACTTTTTCTTTTCCCAGGGTAGTGTGATCACTTTCCTGATATCGAACAGTTTTGATGGAGCAGCGGAATTGAGGTGAGGGATTTAGGACTGTTTCTTTCAATAACAATGGCTTATACAGTACACAAAATCACAATTTTTGTTTTCTTGGAAATTTTAGCAACTTCTTTCATCCCAGTATGCCCTGAATACCAAGTCATAATTGGTAACCAAGTCTCAGCACTTCCAAACATCCTTTTGTCTAAAAAAGAAAAGAATAACCAAACTTGCATTTATTCCAGTGACCTTCTAAACAGAGGATCACAGAAGGTCTAAACATAAACATGATTTATAAACATAGTTCCCAGCTCCTTAATTCTTAATTTAACTGTTTTCCTGTGGTATGGCTTTTATATATAGGTATCTATGTCCAATAATCTCAGTTTTGTTATCAAATTCTTAAAACAACAACTGTGTTGTAAGTGTCAGAGAGCGTGGGATTGTTTTTCCCTATCGCACCATGACAGTAGTTCTCAAGCAATACAACATCTCTTGCTGTATTTGCTGAAACAATTTTGTTAGCTGCTGCAAGTGTCTTCAGCGAAGCAGATTCTCTAGTAAATGTTTTCAGTTCATGATGTAAGCTGTTATGATACTTCTTCCACTTTGAAAGCAAGTTTTTGTGATGCTTTTCAAAGTGTTAAGAGAAGTATGCTGTGCTATTAAAATGTATTAAAGGCAAAGCTTTGTTTCCTAGTCAAACACTCCATGCTTCAGCATCAGCTGTTCTTGGAAATCCACATCCTGCATGGGACTGCCAGGAAGTTTATTCTTTTTTCTGCCTTTTCGAAACAGGTTTAGTCTGTGCCATTTTGAAGGTCACTAAATTAATAGAGTTTGGTTTAAATACACATGATGTTCACCGCTACCTAACTCACACTGTAAACATTTTTGCAAACTACTTAAAATCTCACTTTGGTGTCACCTTAAATAGAGTAACCACACCCAGTGGAAGAAATTACCGGCTTGGTTTTGAGGTTTGGAGAGGGTAAAACGCAGCACCACTGTTGCATGCAGAACTGTCTGCCTGCCCTGATGTTGCATCTGAGTACTTACCTGTTACTTCCTTTGAGGGAATCTGCTAGTAACAAAACTTGGGTCCTCGGGTGAAAAGAAAAATAAATTCTGGTAATAATCAAGAGCTACAGGTCTTCATTGTGAGAGTCAGCCCACATTTCTATGGGTTCCAAACTTGGCATTTGTGCTAATGGGTGGCTGTTGCTGGTCTGTAACAGACTTCTCCACCTTAAAACTAGGTATCTTTCTAAAGGTTCTGGATTGTCCAGAAACCGTGAGCTTGATTCAGAAATCTAATACAGCTGTACCCCCATGTTATGAAGGGAACAAAATTAGGTCGTATTCTAGAAGTCAGTTAGTATTTAAAAGACAGAACAAAAGTTCCTTTACTCCTGTTGTATAATGGTCAAGAGAGTTATCTCCCAGAGGAAATCTGACCTGCATGCAAGTTAACTGGGAAAGAAAGGTGAAACACCAGGCAGACTGTTCTGGTCTGTTCTACTCAGGTCCAGGTCAGTCATCCACCCGTGGATGGGTAACGCCAGGAAAACAACATCTGCCTGTTCTCCTTGAAATCAGGAGTCATGGATATTAAGTCAGGAGAGGACTAAAACCTTGATTTTAAGCATGTTTTAACAGAAGCTTCTGGAGAAGCAGAATGTTGGGCTTAGGGAATAACATGCAAGGATTACTGCCGTGAATGTCAGAAGTCAGATACGGCAGCGTTCAGCCCCCCCCCCCTTCACACCCAAGAAATATCCATACAAGAGCAAGGGGAGAGATCCAGCAACAGCTGCCCCCTGTTAACCATCCTGCCTGGCAGGAATGTTGTTTTGGAAGTAATACCCAGAATGGCTGGATAAAAAGTCAATGTGTGATTTGGTCAAGTGTCTTGAATGGGAGAGCTTCCTGATTCGGGGACCAGATTTAAACCATCCCTTTTGAAACTCTGGGACAGAATGATGAAAGAACTTTGAGGAAGATTTGCTAGCAGGACACTGCTAACTGATCCATACAAGGCAGATGGGAGGTCCAGCAGCCGGAATAGCACAAAGAGACAGAAGCCTACAACGGTACAAAGACTCTTCGTGAAACCCACTCAGAAAATATTTCCACTCTCATTGGTACACATGGAGGCTCTTAACTGTTAAGACCTCAGAAACACGATGATGGGGCCAACCAAGAAAAGAGCTCAAACTCTAGCAATCTAACAGTAAAGCCCGTGAGAATGTCAGAAGAGATTTTGAGAGCAATTTACCAAAGACATTACAAGTAGGTTATATTTTTTCAGGCTAATCAGATTCACATTTTAAGATCTCTGAGCTCTGTGGTAGAGCTATATAAAACAATCACAGAAAAAAAAAATTGGAAACTGTCAATTGCTTCCAATAAGCTGAGATGGAGAGGGCACAAAATGAATTTCTCAGGCAGAGGATTTAAGAAGAGATGATTTTTCAATGTGCTACAAATATAAATGCAGGAAGCAATGTCACAGCAACGCTCTGGATATTAAAAATGTAAGTAGGTTCAAGCAGCCACTAAACGAACCAATGGAAGAAACATCCACAGTGAGATGAACCTAATGATTAAGTGCTACATCACAACGTTTATTTTGTAGTGGGAGATGTGCTGCAGTTGAACACAGCATTAATTCCTGCACTTCCTGCATGCTAGATCTTGCAACTACAATGTTCTTTACTGTTTTTTTTGGTTTTGTTTGTTTTTTTTTTTAATTTAGAATCAGAGGAAAGGAGCTCCAGCAGGTAAAAAATCTTCTTCATAAATCAGTTGGGTTCCTTTTTCAAACTATTTGGACTAGCCATTCCCTGGTGCTCCTCTTAGAAACTAAATACATCATCTGAGTCTTTATAGAAGATTCAGAAAATCAGAATTTCATCATCTGAAATTTCAGTGGCCTCTGTGTCCCCACGGATGTTTTCATGCCATTTATTGGGTGAAAGGGCTACACAATTTCACTTTGAAAAGCAACGTGGTGGGGTTTTGCATGCTCTGAAGCATGTGTGACCAAGAGGCACACAGCATCTCCTGTTCTGTGGTGTCTAGTTTTCCAAGGCTTCCCCGCAGGGTTCTGTGCAGCACCAGCTTGATGCAAAGTCCTGACAATGATCCTCCTCAACTGAGAAGCAGCATTCGCAGCCACACAAAATAGTGCCCTCTTCCTGTACAGCCAGGATTGGTGCTTTTAAGGGATTCCTCAGCCTCGGAGCTCTAGGCAACAGTTCTTCCCACAATTTTGTAACTTGTGGGTTTGGTGCAGTTTTGGCATATTGTATTAATTCTGAAGTAACATCAGAGTGACAGAACCTTGGTTCTCTACCGTAGGACTCGCTGCTCACAGTGTCAGAGGTCAGGGTGCTGCTCAGAGAGGGCGCTCCCTTTCTCCAGCCAAGCAGTTTTACTCGCCCGGAGGCCTCTGTTTTCACAGGCAGCACCCACAACAACCAGCTGCTCTCACTGAGGGAGACTGACCCTTCAGGGCAGGAAGCTTTTAACGGGCAGTAAGAGGGCTGATACACGTCTAAGTGCTTAATCATAAAACTCAGCGTTTGAGTCTGCCACCAGATGAGTGGGATGCAGCGGGGAGAGCACCCACCTGTCTGTAGCAGGAGGCACCTAGTCAGTGCTGTGCTGCAGGTGGGGGAAAACCAGCGTCAACTCCTGCTGTGTAGCAGTCTTTTTATCAGCCTCGAGAAAGAGCAGAAATAACTAGGCAGATCTGAAAGTCAGGTAAAATGAAATACAGAAAAGAAAGCTGCAGTTATAGCAGGATGGCAATATACAGGCTGCTGCCATCAAACTGCTGTGGTTTTGGACTTCTGGTGACCAGCTGGCTGGTTTATTTAGAGTCTGCTCAGCACCTTTTGCTTTGAAACAAAAAGGCTCAAAACAGGAACTAACAGGAATTTCTGTGTCTGAATTTCTCATTACCATAGCTTAGATTCTTACTGTTAAAAATGTCAGATTAAGGGAGGAGTTCTTCAGAGATATGGCCAGGAAAAATAAAATCCAGGGTCTGGGGTGTACTCGCTCTTTCACTAATGAAGCATGTGGCCAGGTGTGTGAGGGGTAGGGCAAAAAGGCATCTGCAATCTGCCTAAACATTCCCAGACCCTACTCTGCCAACGGACCAGAAAAGAACAGCTAAGGACAGATAAGGCAATAATGTCCAGCGTTGCCTGTCACTCAGTAAAACCAACATTGCCGTTGCTAGTAACAGGTCCTACACTAACTTTGCAAGGCATCAGGACCGAGGATTTTAAGCTTGTTATCAACCCATTGTGAAAACTTGCTGTATGAACCACAGCTTGGTACCAGGTGCTTCATGTTGAAGGGAAATTTAAGTGTCAGCTGTAAAGGCTTTTAAAATGAAGACCTGGATGGGAAAAGAGAGGCTGCAGGGATATAAAGAACTCACTGATGGGCAAGTACTGGCTACTGAAAAAGTACAACCTTAAGAGCTCAAGAAAAACTGCCCTAAACACAGAGAAGAGAAGCAGCAGTAAAGCAAGAACAGTATCAGTGACAAAAACCACCTGATCAACAGGGTAAGTACCTACCTGCCTTGGTCGGGGAAAGCAACTCTTCCCAGCATTGTGCAATATGTAGGCTGGGGGAAGGGACTAAAGGCTGAGAGTTGTCTAGAAACAAAGCATCTTGTAAAAAGACAAGATCTTGAGTTGGTGAGAGGGAGGAGAGGGTTCTCTCTATAGCATTATGGAGGCTGTACACAGGCTGTCTACTTCTCTTTCCCTCTCCTCTGCCAACAACCTGGGATTCTGGTTGCCTCTGCTTGCACCAAGGACCTTTAGATCAGTTGCCCGGGGTGATGTTTAGCAGTATATGTGTGTCTGAGACTGTGTTACCCCCCACAAACTCGATGCCTTTTTCTCTTGAAACCATCAGTAAAGCTGTATTGCACATGAAGTCAGTTTTAGATAATACATAGAGTCTGTATGCCAATTTTGCCCAAACACGATAAAGCCCCAGAGAAGTGCTCTGGTACAAACCTCTTGCTGTTCCTCCAGGGACAGTAGTTGCTGCTTACATGACTGATGCTCAATGGCATGAAGTGGTGTATACTGGACTAGTGGTTGTGCTGCTGTCCACAGCCACAACCTCCCTGACTCCCTGTCTGTCTCGTACTCACCTGTGCTGCTGGGCTCTTCTGCTGGCATGCACTGTTCCACATCCTCAGGCTCTAGAAAGTCTCTCTTCAGAACCTCAATGACTTGTATTCTTCGCAGACTCACAAGGTCTACGTCTTTTAACTTATTTTCCAGCTGCTTTGCCATTTCTTTGCTGGACTGGCTAGTCAAAATTGTGATCTGAAACACAAATCCAGAGTGCAAGAGCTGTCTCCACCCTAATCCTCTCTTGATAGCCTGGTCTGTTTGAATAGCACAGGTCCCACCACAGACAAAGGATTTTGCTAAAATATCTAACCAAAAGTGGATTTAAAAGCATCTGTTTGAGCTTTAGCTTATATTTCAGTCAATATGAAATGGATTGAGAGGTTCACTGTAGGAACACCAACAGATTTTGTGTCACTGCTGGAAGAAGATGGAACAATTCACAACTTGTATTCTGCACCTTACACTTGGGGTCAGTGAGCCTGTGTGTGTATAGGAGGGATTCCACCTGAGACCCTCAGAGGGATAGCACCACTTCCCATTGAATTAATTATTAATTAATTCCCATGAATTACAGTCAGGTAGACTAAATTTGGCTTTCTCACTTGAGGCTGAATGGGAATTTTTTTTTTTAAGAAGCATGTAGTCTATCCTGAAGATGTTTGAGAGCAACAGTAGGTTTGATTCCCACCTCCTGGTTTTGATGTAATACTGTGTAAGTGACTGCAGAGAGTTTATTCATCACTGCCAATCAGCAGCAGTTTCTAAAAACGTCAGGCATGTTTGACACCAGCTTCTACCCTGAAACAGTAATTAGGGGAGAAAGTTTCAAGTTCTGACCCTGCTGATATTTAGTGATGGTGAAGTACTGAGTCATCTCAGATCTGCTCATTGCTCCAAAGAACTAATTAATAACCCTAAATAAAGGGTAAGGTGTATTTTAGGTTAAGACTGCTGACAAATGTCCTGTAGGGAGCATCTGGGGAAACTTAACAGTAGACCTTCACAAATGAGTTCTACAGAGACATTAAACAATGACAACAGAAGTGACAGTTCAAGGGTTAGGGATTTTGCGGGGAGAGAGTGCAGGTGCAGGCAGTATGCCTTCTCCATCCACATCTATCCTTAGTGCTTATCTAGGAGATATTGGGAATGAAGTAGTCATTATGATTTCCTTTATGAACTGACAAAAGTAGATAACAGGAACTGGTTTTGAGTTGGGAGAAGCAGAACCATCTAAAGATAGGATTAGGTGTTTATACAGCTATAGATAGAGCACTGCCTACACTGGTACACCTTGATTTCAAGGAAACCTTTAGGTTATGTGATGGAAGCTCCTCTGCACACCCACAAAGCAGAACAGACATAGGGACAGGCAGAAGAGCCAAATAATGCCATGTCCTGGCTATGCCCTCAGCCCACCAGAAGCCCACTTCCTCAAGCCTAAAGGAGCACAGGGGCACAGTGCCAGCCCAGGAAACCAAATCAGGGGCTTGGAGGAAGGGACACCCTCCGGGAGCCGGGGCTGGACTGTCCCCGGGGAGCCCTTGTCCAGGTGTCAAACACATTAAAATGAGTCAAACCCTGAGCACTGAGAGGGGGTTGCTGCCTGAAGGTGAGGGACACGTTTTGGGATGCAGAGGAAGAGACGTTTGGGATTGCACAAGGCTTGTGATGGGATGTTTAGGGGAGGAACCAAAAGTGGGCGAAGGGATGGAGCTCAGTGATCTGAGAAGGAACAAGTGTGGGGAAACAGAGGGGTAAGGGGATAAAAAGAGCTGGTCAGTATGTTTGCCTGGCCAGACCCTGCCCTGATCACCCCAGTGTGTCCCAAATCCCTTCCTGGCCCTCTCCTGTGGGGGGGGGGTCTCAGTGCAGCAGCTGGAGCCACACCACGGGCTGGAGGCCCCCATGTGTCTGTGGTGCAGCCCCTGGAACGAGTGAGTGTGTGACTGCTAGTGAAGATCAGAGGGGCCAGCTGGTGAGTAGGTGAAACAGCCTGAGAGTGAGGGGGTCTGTAAGGGTGAGACCACAGGGGGAGTCCTGGCCAGCCCTGTCTGTGTGTCTGTGCACGTGATGGGCTGCACCAGAAACTGGAATGGGGCTGCAGCCTTGGGGACTCCTATGTCCAGATGCCAGCAACTGGGGGGGCTGGGATCCATCAGCAGCTACTGGGCAGGCTGTGTGTGTGGGCCCAGGTGCTGCAGGGACCCTCACTGTATGTACAGAGAAAGGTGTGTGCGCACGTATACATCTATAAGTGTTCCTGCTAGGGGATCTCCACCCCGCTCGAGCAGAGGGGAGCAGGCTGAGGCCACTGCTGCAGTCTGTGTTTGTGGGAGTGCTCTGAGTGTCTGACCATCCATGAACATGTGTGTTACAGACGTGCTCTGTGTGAGCCTGCCCCTGGAACACCGCCTCAGCCTCACCACTGGTTGGGGCTGGGGGCACGAAGCTGCAGCAGCCTTGCTGATGTCAGGTCAAGCCCAATTTCCTTAACAAAGTATATCTCTCTGAATGAACTCATGCCTAGTGCTTGCCTCCAAGTTACTGTGAATGAAGAAATTATTAAGGGTTCCTTTTAGGAACTAATGAAAATGAACAGGGACTGTTGGTGAGCTGGGGGTAGCTGAACTGTCCAAGATGTAATTATCTTTTGCAGAGCTACAAACAGAGCATTTGCTACTGATGCACCTTTATTTCATTAAAACCATGGCTGCACTGCATCTGTAGCCTATCACCTTCAATTTACCCTTTCACAACCTGAGTCACACCAGCACATGCTGGTTAGAGACCAGCAGAAATATTTTGCTACATACAAAAACTGAGGTAGCTACAGTGACTTCCCTTCACATTACCACAGTTTCTAGATATAATCCCTTAATACCATTATACTTCCTAATCTGACAAAAAATGGGCTACTTGTGACTTGAAAAATGCTCTCCATGCTATTGCAGATTGGCCACATTTCTTGCCCTGTAGCTGCTGCTGAGACTTAGCTTTGCTGATGCTAGTGGTTATTCCCCTCTGAAATCTGGATCTCAAAACAGTAAGGATTTATCAATACTTTTAACAAATATTTGGGTTTTAAACAATTGCAGGTTGTAACAAAAGTCTCTCTCCTATGCTTACTGGTCAGCTAAGAATAATCTTGCCTCTGTGCAGTTTAACTGTTAGAAAAATGCGCATTTGCCTAAAGAGTAGATCTGATTTGCACAATTAATTTTCTAGTGGGACTCTTGTACTATAAATACACTAAAGACACTGTACTTGACATAACTGTCACACCTCCTTAAGGGCTTGTGTTTCTGCTAGCTCATACACAAGCATACTTCATCAGCTTCCGAGATACCCTGTTTCTTCATCCTACTGCTGTTCACAGTCCTGTCCTGTCCCTCCTGCCTCTTTCCACTGAGCAGCAGGTGTGTGCCCAGCTGCCTGCAGTGAAAAAAAAAAAAAAAAAAAAAAAAGGCACTACTTTCAGAAGCTTCACAAAACAGAGATGGTAACCCTGCAGAGATGAGCCAGTGCAGCTCTGTGACAGGTCTGGTCTCCTGCTGGACGCCTTGTCTCCTGGCCCAGCTGTGCACACTCCTCTAACACCTTCCTTCTGCTGCAGCATTTCACAGATACTGAGCTTGATTGTTCCCAGTTACTTACTCCTCAGTGGTTTACTGACTGTAATTATGTGCCTGTAGTTTGCTGTTCCAGGCAGCACCATGGGCTACTTTACCTCAGTAACAGGACACTGAGATGGCAGTTTGGCAATCGGGCACTGATGCACGAAAATAACATACGAAACATTAAATTCGGATAAATAACAAACACTTCAGATAAGTCTTATGTTAAATTTTAACTGTAAAATACTGGAATCAACTGATTTACAAGGGCACTTAACTAAGACATGAAGCTCTTGAAACAGAAGGAAGAAACTGTACTGGTAAAACCTGACCTTCATCCCATCGGAAAAGCAGATGGGACTAGAGTGTTTCAAAAATTTGATAAAGTAGGGCTTAACGTCTCTTGTCCATACCTTATAGTTCAATGCAGAAACACTTCTCCTAGTATGTTTTCTAATCAGAGAATAGTTTGAGTTGGAAGGGACCTTAATCTAGTTCAATTCCCCTGCAATGATCAGGGCCAGGCTGCTCATCCCTGTCCGACCTGACCCGAACGTTTCCAGGGACGGGACATCTGCCACTCTGGGCAGCCTGTGCCAGTGCTGCACTAGTGCTCTAAAGTATCGCGGAAACAGAACTGCTGCTTCTCTTCACAGTGGGCTGAACAGCAAATGCTTGTGGGAGATGTTACATGATTACCACACGTGGTCTACCTGATACAGTTGAATTTAACAGGGTAAATGCCTTCTTTAACTGGTTTAAGTTATCCAGGCTTCACTTCAAGAAGGTTTGTTTGGTTTTTTTTTTTTTCTTTAAAAGATAATGTATCTGAGAAAAAACATTCAAATGCCTTCTGAGGAAAGGAAACACAAATAAAAATCCAACTTACTCTGCATAAAAAAAAATGCTTATGAGGAAAATAAAATGTCAGTCACTGAAGTATCTGAAGCAGAAAGCTGCCTTTTTTAGAAACATGACCTTTTGTAAGGGTGAAACACCCTTCTGCCTTTCTGTGATCACCTGCTTTTGTCAGCAAAGACCTGAGAATTGCAGGTGCTCTCCTGCTTGCTTCCTGGCACCTTAGTGGTCTGATGGTGTTTATTCACCCTACATGCAAGAACAAGGCCACACATTAGGTCCCATCTAGGCCTGTGAAACGCCTTTTGTTTGGATTTGCAGAAGACTGAATTTCACCCCCAGGTTACACTTAGGAAGCCTGAAGAACGGGAAGAATTGCTAGCTTGGAGAGGAGTCCTTTGTCCCTGAAATTCTCCACAGAAGGAAACTTTGAGCTAAAGTTTACTCAAGACGGGCGAGTATGAGGTGTTGACTTCTGGACCCCCTCAGAACCCTCTCCAGTACCTGTACTAAAATCGTGTACTATAAACTTCAGATCTCTACGTTCTTCGAATTCTCTCTCTAGTTTTATTTTGCATATTTGTCAAATGAAATAGGATCACTAAACTGTATCTACTAGTAAAGCCACAGAACTATTCTCATTTTTTCCCCCTTTGGTTTATAAGGCATGCACTCTTGGATGAAACACTTGAAGCCTGTCACAAACAGCTCAGAGGGAAATAAGGCAGCAGAAATGGGGAATGAAATAGAGTTAGCATGGAGAAACTTGGAGGGAAGGTTAGAACTGGCAAGCGTGACTGATGTCTGAGGTATCTGCTGTTGTACGGAAACCAGGAAAATTCAAAGTCTCCAGCGTGGACATTATTTTGGATGTGGTGAAGGGAGGGGATTGTATGTTCAGTGAGAGGCTCCTAAGGAGCTTCTCCCTCCCGTTCCAGCAGACCCTCTGCAAGGGTTCTCTGATACTGTGTGAGGTATTTTCTGGCAGAGATTCTCTATGCAGCAATTTAAATACAGCTTGCTGCATGAAGCTTCTGAGAATGGCTACATCTCCTGGGTCATATACAGTTCTTGTCCTCCCTAAGAAATCTTTCAAGTTAGAATCCAGGCAGGTTTGAGTGGGTTTTTGTTTGCTTGTTGTTTGAGTGTTGTGGTTTTGCTGTTCTTTGGGGGTTTTAATACAAAAATCGACAACATCATTCTCTGGTTTGGGTATACTGGAATTAATCCTACAAATGTTGATCAGACTGCTGTTCCAGCTAGGCATGACAGCCAGCTCTTCATCTGCTTGGACTGCCCTGAGCATTTTCACAAAGAGTCTCCCCTAGGGTTGTCTTTAGATGGGACTGAGTATAACACATCCAGCACCTCTGCAGGGCCAACAGTAGTGTAACAAACCATGTGAACTCACCATTGTCTGGTACCAGGAAGAAAAACATTTGGTTTCTATCAAAATTATCAACAAAGTGTATGTGGTTGGATTAATTCCAGTGGAGGACACCCAATTTACCAGGCTGATCCAAGTGTACAAGAGCAAATGCAAGCTGGTAAACTGTCAGAAAAGGAGGAATTAGTGTTGCATCTATGCTCACTGTTCCTATGAGACAATGAAAGTAGATTGTAAAAAATGGTGATCAATGCTTCCAAACAAGCCTGTCATTGCAGCAGGTGTCTTGCATCCCCTTGTAGCCTGTACAAATGTTTCCCATCAAGTACAAGGACATGTAGGATGTGTCAGGTCAGTCTGTTCTTCAAAGTGCCAGCAATGATTTAGTAAGGAGCTTCTAATCAGGAGCTACTGTCCTTGGAGAACCACCACATCCTGAAATATGGAAGCTCATCAAAATTGTTTACTGTAAATCAGCTTAATTAGAGATTAGAGTGTCCTTTGGAGGCACCATCCCCATTTTAATAGCAAAAATCACACCCACTGTTCTGATGCTCCCTGCCCAAATAAAGGCCCTCACCTTTGGAGCTTGTGCAGAAAAATTAAAACTGAGACGAGGCATGCTGTTAACCAGCGAGGGATAGCGTGGTAAGCAACTAACCAATGGTCATCACAGCAAACGTGTGTTGCTGTAGTCTGAAGTGGATGCGAGCCCTTCCGCGTGGTGTGGTCGCCTTGGGGAAGCGCCCCTCTCTGCACAGAGAAGCGATGGATGGGTGTCTCGGCCCTGGGGCTGAGACTGGCCTCCGGGCGCCCAGCCCTGCTTGAGAGGCAGTTTTGATGACCTGGAAGGGACAGGACGTGTCGACAGCCTGGCCCCGCCGCCTTGCTGTGCCCACGTGTCGACAGCCTGGCCCCGCCGCCTCGCTGTGCCCGCGGGAGCAGCGCCCCAAGCAGCCTCCAGTGGGCTCCGGCCCTGTGGTCTCCCGCGGGGGGCAGCGGTGCTATGCCTGCGAGATGGGATGGATACTGGGGCGCAGGCGAGGATCCCCGAGTAGGAACGCTTATCTTGGACTGATGGCTCTGCACAAGTCCTTCCATCAGCTCATCTCCTTCTCCAGGCAGGCGCGGGGACTGAGCAGCAGAGGGCTCCCCTCCCACAAAGCTGAGCACATGAAGTTGAAGAAATTCTTCCTAGGAAGTAATTTCAGAATGGTTCAGTTTCCTCCACCAAGATACCCCCTTGCATCCCTTTGGGATGCATCCTGAAACGCTGGAATAAAATTGGACGGGATCGCCTGACAAAAGGAAAATCACTAAGATATTGTGGACAGTGGTGACCCATGTACAAGCCTGACCATGGCAAAAGGTGGCCGGAGGACGGGACCTTGAAGTATAATACTGTTTTACAACTGATGCTGTTCTGTAGCAGGATGGGTAAGTGGGATGAAGTACCAGATGTTTCATGTTGCAGAATAATCATGAAATAAGGGAAAAATGTGAATTGTTACATAATGATCCCAGTGGTCTAAGGTCATTATGTAGCTGAAAGTAGGCAAGGAAAGAAAAAGCAGCGGTGTTGCTCAGCATGTGATGTAGGGAAAGGGTGTGTTAAAGGACCAGAGGGGCCAGATGATGTACAGCAGTTGGTATCAGGGGTCAGGAAAGATGAACCAGTGAGTGAAAGCAGTAGTGAGGAAAAAGGGATCTTCCCAGAAGGAAGGGAGAGAGACTCTTAGTCCAGTCTCATGAAGGACTAGAGGAATGAAAAGTATAATTTGCAGAACAAGGATCACTTAGTGGAGTATAAGCTCTCTATATTCATGGATAATTGTGAATGTAGCTATCTCATTCCTTCAACTATACTAGAAGATGTCCTGGATTTTGTTGTGTGTCAAAAAAGATCTTATTTCTAAGTGTGCTCCATCTGTTCCAACTCCTGGCTTTACAGTTTAAGCACACATCACATTTGAAACGGTCAGGAAAAATGCTTCAAGGCCCTCAGAAAACACAGGGGAGTAGTAAATCAGGAGAAAGGCTTCCTGGATAGACACTAGACGTGAGCCCTAATTACAGCTGGGAGAGCCTGCCTAATCACAGCATGACTCTGGAAGGGTTTAAGGATCTAAAGTAGAAGGACTGGGGAAATTTCACTCATGAGAGTCTGAACTCCTTTTTAGGCCTGACAAAGCTCCAAAACCAGGTGGACCCTGAGCCTATGAAGTCTGAAATGAAAGACAGTTTGGAGCTGACGTTTCCTCATGGCCAGAAGGTAACGTGACTGCTGAGTACTTGTCCTCTTGGTAAGTGCCTGTCCTTTCACATCAGTTGATACTACTTCTAAAAAAGCACTTATTCCTGTGAACCTTGCTCTGCTTCCTATATTTGCACATATGTTCTCATGTGTTGTTAGCAGCTTCCCTCCCACTTAGGCAAGCATACGTACCCAGCTGAGAAGACAGTCACTACCATGCACCAAAATCCATTAGATCCTGTCTCAGGACTGATGTACATATAGTTTTCCCCAGATATGACCCCTTTTCTCCTGGAATATGCCCAGAGGGATCTGAGGACTTGATATATTCATGCAGGATTTCTGGACATTAGATCTCTGAGATAGCTAGATTGCGGAATACCTAAAATTTTCTGACACGTTCACTGTAAATAGGGTCACGTCAGAGCTGCTGCTCAAGCTAAGCAGTGACAACACACCTCCACAGCTGGCTGAGGAAGCACTGGCCAGGCCTGCTGTGTGCATGTATGTCTGCGTGCTGAAATCCCAGACAAACACCAGGCTGTCCTACCACACTAATTCATGTCACTAACCTGTCCAGCAAGACTTATTGAGCTGAAGGCCCTGTTCTTTCTACTTTCTCCAGGCAAATCATTAATAGCCAGTCCAAAAACTTCACAAAGCCTGAGCAGAAAGGAAATGTTTGCATGTGGTGTTTCAAAACGCTTTACTCCCCTGTCCCAGGGCCCTCCTCCTACAAGGAAGTTTGGGAACTGCTGTGGCTTGGGATATAGAGTAACACATAGCCTAGAGCTGGGATGAACACAAATACCTTTCATGATGCAGGAATACTTATTGAGCTGTAGAATTTGCTTTTAGGCTGTCTTATGAAATTTTCTACACCATGTGAGTGTAGGTGGAACATGAGATACACATTTATAAAGCATGAATCATTAAGTGGTAAGTGAGAGAGTGCTCTTAGTGCATCGGCAGCTGCACATTATTAAGTGCCTTGTAAAGTGCAAGGAGTGGGGATGAAGTCGGAGTGCATCAGGGTTATAGCAGGCACAATTGTCCCCAACTCCCTGGGACATGGGCAGAGCACTTGGATTGCCCTGTTCTTTCTGTGTCTGTCATAAAGGCATCAGAGATTACCCTTTTTCCATTCACCCAGTGTAGGGATGCATGCCAAGAACAGACATGATGCTTCATGAATTTCAGGGGCTTCCAATGGTCTTTTTAGACTTTTCAGTTATTTCATGCAGCCATTGCCAGTGATGTAAGGGACAACACACAGAGTAGGAGCCCTGTGGAACTCTCAAGCTGCTGCTAAGAAAAATGCTAGTTATAAACAAACTCACTTGTTATTCAAATATTGTATTTTCTTTTTACTCTGAAAACTGATTTGAAGAAGACTGCGCCAAGACAATGAACATTCCGCAGGCTTTTCCTGCCCTTTGCAACCATACCAACTAATCTCAAGATTATACATGTTTTTTATGTCTGGATGATTTCACTTCCAGTGAGTGGTGGATGTGCTTTCAAGCACAATGAGGATCTTTGTACAAACATCCTATTGTATCAGTGAAAGCTCCAGACACTATAAACACTGCATGTAACTGTAGGCTGAAAGGAAAATCAAGTCCATAAGCCCAGTGAATGTCTTTGCTTTTGACACAGTTCTTCCACGAAAGTAATAAAAATAAAGCTGAAAAAACATCCAATCTTAAATACCTGGAAATTAAATTCATTATTCTATAAAGTCAGTCAGTCTCCATAGGCAGCTCAAGCCTGAATGTGTCTAGTTTCCATGAGCATTCAGAGATTGCCACATGGGGTTTGTTTGGAAGGCTTATTTTCTTAATTACTCTCACCTCCACAGACCTTAGACGCCACACAGACTATCATCTTAACGCATTACAAGTGGCAAGTCTGGTGGATTGCTCCCACTCCTTCCCCAACACTTTCTTACCTCAACAGAACTATTTGTTGAGCCTCCTGCTGCCGTGTGTCTGCTGTATTGTTTGAACTGTTGCAATCCATCTTGCACAGCCTGTACCACTCCATTTCCCGTCTGTGGGAAACAGCCTTCTCCTGGTAGCAAACGGAGCTCTGAAATGCAGGCTTGAATTCGTGCAAAGTTTTCTTTCACTTGCTGCAAAACAGTATTCAATGAAATTGAAAGGCTGGAAATGTCAAACTGATAATATGAAATATTTTTCCATAGTGTGAAAGAAGGCTTTAAATTCACAGCACCGAGGTAAGACTGGGGCGGGAACCAAGTTATAAAGCAGTGAACAGTGATGTGAATCAAAACCAGCTGTTTGATAGACTTGTAACAACACCCACCATCACTTCTCAAGTTTCAGTTGTCTACCTGCTGCTAGCCACCATGTCCTAGTTCAGCACGCCCCTCTCCTCTGGCCCTGCGTACCACAGAGGTGCAGGACCCGAGACATAAATGGGGGCACGGAGCCATATAAGACCTCTGGGCCTGCTCACCCCCACCAGATCCCTCACCCCCTGAGCTGTGGACCCCTGGATCCTCATTCAGGGGGGTCTGCAGTCAGGCAGCAGCAACAGGTCCAAAAAGAGGTTCCACAAACTCATGGGTAATGGGTGCAGAAGCAGATACCAAGAGGAACAGTCTCAAATGTACCCTCTGTCCCTCTTAACACAACAGCTGTGGAACCAGGGGAGTGTGAACTGCAGTGACTGGGCTGAGCGCCCCCCGCAGAAGAGCTGCTCCTTTTGAGCCTGCACTAATGGATGTTGGTCTCGCTGCTGGACTGGCAATTCTGTGCTCCTATACAGCTCTTCTAGGGCATTCACCACAGTAATGATCAAAAAAGCAGACACTGATGGGAGGTCTGTGGACCCTCCTGCTTCAAAGATGAGCTCCAGAGCAAGTGTTAGAAAGAAAAAAATTATAGCTGTCATTTGCCAAAATGTTTTATTCCTTTAGGCAACAGCTGCCACTGTATAATGGCTGCCCTGAAGACAGCTGGTTTGATTCGTTATGGCAAGATGAACATTATAAATGCACAATTATTAACCCACCGTGCTCCACAATGATATTCAGTGTTAGTCCCATAGATTGCAGGATATTGGGCCCTATTCTCACTGCCTGCTATCGCCATTACCTCCAGATTCTCTGCAGTCCAGGCCTGCTGAACCTTTACATCACATGTTGCTTAGCACTTCCTTGAACTTGGTATCACCTTATAGTGGTCACCTAAATGCACAGAAGGCAGTCTGAAAGTGAACCAGGCTGTCTAGGATCAGGGTAGACCCCTTTCACACTCTTTCTCCAGTCAATATTTTTTAAGGCTACCTGGTATCTACTACCCAGCCATGACCTCCCCTTAGCATAGACGTGACAATGCTAGAGAACACCCAGGATCCAAAGGTGTGTGGAGCATCTCAGCTGGTGTTCACGTAGTTATCAGCTCACCTCAGCTTCAAAAAGAACTCAAAGGAGTTGAGACATACCCAGCAGAGAAACGGGCAAATTCTGGTCATAGGAGAGATTATTAGTGAACTCTACCAAATCTACTTGAAGCAGTATAAGACACTGCTGCCAAAGGTCACCCTCCTCACAGAAGAGGCCACAGCTAACTATGAGTCATTTGCTTCAGATGCTTGGAGCTCTGACTAACCGAACAACACTTGAGCAGCCATGGTTTACAGCATGGTCCTTCAGTGTGACTGAGTTATGAACCAGGGAGCCCAGGCATGTGTCCACAAACAACTCCAACAATCCCAGGAGGCAGCTGCAGCTCAGACAGATGTAAACCAGCTGTCTCGGGTCAAGCATCGCTCCTAACTGTGGCAGAACAGGGCTCAGCATGGGCTGCAGGGCAGCCTGAAGTTTAGTTAAGTACCTGTCCTGTGGAACTGGCACCAGCAGAGTTGCATTTTCTCTTGTATATGCACAGCTACTTTAAATGTTAACTTAGGCGAGTCTATGCAAACTGCAGTTTCCACTCTGGAATGTTCTTGGGACAAGTTAAACTTCTCAGCACAAATTGTGGTGTTTAACTACTACTGACTGCAGCCCCCTTCTGGGTGCTGACACCCAGCCCAGGGTCTGTGACATGTCTCTTCACATGTGACCCTGCTCCTTCACTACCTAACTCCAGGAATTCATGACTTCACACTGTGTCCAGTAAAACATTTAAATCTGCAATACTGCATTGCTTCCACAGAACAGCTCCCAGAGGGAGAGATCACAGCTGGTCACCAGGCAGGGTAGGCACCATGCTCACTGCCCTGTCTGTCTTCCTTCATGTGCTGTACCCTCACACCCACTTCACTTTCTTAATTTGCTAGTCCCTGTAGTTAACATCTTTCTGCCCTTTTTGTTAGTTGGGAGTTGGGGAGGATGGCTGCCCGTCCCAAGGAAAAACCAGTAGCAAGAGGGCCCATCAGCTGGACGTGCTTTTCTCAGAGTCCTTGCTCAGGCCCACATTAAAATTTTCTGACACTTCAATGCTCACTTCCCCTATCATCTGTTGTCCTCCACCATTATTTGCTTCCTAGTTTCTTTTTCTTTGGCACCCCCTGCCCTTTGCAGGAAAGCTCTCTGGACTTGTTGGAGTTAGACCAATAGGGCAGACCAGCAGGAACAGAGACTGTAAACAAGGGCACAGGAAAGACTAAGAAAAGGGTAACCATATATGATACTTCCCCATGTAATCTCTATTTTCAGCTCTGGGCCTTTCCTGACTTTATATGATTTGTCTAATAAGCAACCTTTAATATAGCTTTATCTTGGTTCATTACTGAGAAGTATCAAGTTTTTCTCTATCTAGATCAGAAAGTCAATGTGATGAACAGGATGCCCTGTGGAGGCAAAAGGGCAAATTTGGGAGTACAGAAAAAGCAGTGGAGCGCTGGCATTTCTGAGGAAGGCTGAAGCAGAGCAGATGTTTATCAGCTAGAGATGTAAAACTGCTCCTGATTCCAGAAGCCGCAGAGGACCAGATATCATTATTAGTGAAATTAGGTCCATTGAAGAAGACACTCATCTTGTTATACTTTACTGTGCCTAATAAAGAACAGTTCTGAAAAACAGCCCACAGTACCACAGCTGATGTCTAACAAAAAGAGATGGCTCACCAGGCAGAACACCCAAGCGAAGCTGGGGAGCAGGGCAGCGGGGGCTCACACCAGTGTTGTGCCTATCAACCGGCTACACACTACGGGCTAAAGTCCTTGTGTTGGACAAGTCCCAGAGAAACACAGTACTATGGCAAAAGAGTTGGTGTGATTAGCAGTCAAGCAAACAGGAGGAAAGGTATTTTTTAGCTCTCTGTACAGCATTGCTGAGTCCGGTATTGGAATGTAGCATCCAAAAAAACAGAAGAGGGAATAGACAGAAGGGCTTGGAAGTTATTAAGGGCCTGTAAAAATGCCTTGCAGTTACTTATACTTCGTTCTCTTTCATTTACCAGATATAAGATTAAGAGGGGACCTGTTTATACCTCGAGGAAGAAAGTATAAAATACAAGCAGGTTCTTCAGTGTAGCCAAAAGAGGAAATATATTAACAAATCCCTGGAAGCTAAAGCAAATAAATTCAAATCAGAAACCAGGTGCAAGTTTCACAGTGACAATGATTAACCACTGGAAGAAATTATCAACAGAAGTACTTGACTCTCGATCTCGTAATATCCTCAGATCAAAACTAGATGTCTTTCTGGAGGAAGTGCTTTCATGATATATGGGTACTTTAGTGAAATACAATAGCCTGGAATATGAAGGAAGCCAAACAATGATCTAATGGTTCTTCTGTCTTCAAAAACTGTGATTAGCAAAATGAGGATTTGTTGTTTAAATGAAAAAGATATCTCATGAGCAGAAGATTTATATGATAGGGCAAGTAGAGGGATTGGGCCAAAGCGCAGTTGTGCTCTGGTGACCCATAATTACCAAATGAAATCTGAGGTTGCCATCAGCCAGCACATAATGGATCAGTGTCAGGACATACCTGGCAAATACAAAAGCAGGTATTTGGCCCCACTTACAAATTAAATTGGATGTAACGCAAAATCAGAGAAAACAGGCCTGGAACCAGTTGTGACACAGATTGCTTAGTCCATCCTACAGTGACATGCCAGGATGAATCCCATGTAAATTCATCCTAGGAAGCAAGACAAATGTGTGTTCTTACAGCCCCTAACCAGGGTGATTTCACAGCATCTCCAGAAAAAGTTTCTTTGGCATCCCCTTAGTTATCCTTGTCACATTATCTATAACCTGTTCTACAAAATAAACACCACCATTAGCCACAGTCTTCTTGCAGGTCACATTTGCTAAATGACCGTTGACTTGTGATATTTTTTTTCCCCAGTTGGCCTCTACTTTTCCTGAGATGTGAAAACTTGACACAATATTTCAGAATGTTTTCATTATTGCTGAATAAAGTGGAAGGGTTAATACTGTGTGTTTATGTAGTGTAAATGAGAGTGCTCAGTATGACTGCTCATAATAGTGTAATTTCATAGATTCTCCTGAACTTTATGATGCTTTGTAATCCCAAACTTTTATTGCAGAGCTGCTAGTCATTGTCCATCTATATTTATTCTGCTGCATATCCCTAAATGAGTGAAATACTCATTCTTGCTGACTTTGAGCTATAGATTTAAAAGATGAGTAGATGGGTGCTTAGGTACACGGTTTAGTTAGATTTACAGTTGGACTCAATGATCTTAAGGGCCTTTTCCAACCTAAATGATTCTATCATTTCAGGATATTTCTCAAATTCGGCAAAAATATTTTGAATTCTGATCCTTTCCACTTAAAAGTTTGGAATCTCTACACAAATATTACCACTTTGGGAATCAGCAGGTATACAGACTATTTCACCATCCAAATTATTACAGCTGTAGAGTTGTGTTTGATAATTTTGATAGAGAAGCATTACAGATAGTGCAGAAAGTAGCATATGGAAGGGAGAGGTACAACAGATGTTTTAGAACGGAACAGCACAAAACCTAAATTATGCATTTGATCAACTTCACAGATCAAAAATAAGACACTCCTCCTTTTAAACATCATTATTTCATAAAATGCACCTCTTCCATGAAGTCCATGACACTGTGCTCTTTGAGAATGATGATTTTTCAGATACACATTTGTAGTAAATTACAACTTTCTTTGCTGAACTGCACCAATGTATTGCTCTCATGTCTGTTAGACCCCAAGAAACATAATTTCACACATACCGTGAAGGGAAGCAGACACTCCTGCTGGCTCTGCACCACGTAGAGGCTCAGCAGGGGAACACGGCAGGGGCCTGTCAAACTGCATGCCAAACAGAGCGTGTTTTCCAGAGCTTCAGAAAGTACAGAACAAGTGCTGGTCCAGGAAGGTGATGTGATATCCACAATGACAATCCGTGATGGCTGCTGGCAGTGTACTTTAGTGGCAGGAAATGTTCTCCGTGTTTCTGAGAGTAATCTTCTGGAATTCATGGCTTCTGAACAGGGGTATTAGATGTCCAGTTAAACATTTGCATCTGAATAGGAAAAATGAACAAATAATAGCAATCAGTGAGACTCTCCCTTTCCCATTCTCTTGAAAGCAACCTGACACAGAGCAGAGTAATGAATCAGAGTCCTAGAGCCTTCTCCAAAGCAGTCATTGTCCACACTCCAAGATAAACTCACACAAGGAGAAGGAAAAACCCATACAGTCAGAAAACAAAATGGTTCAACTAAAGAAAGTGCATAGCAGATATACTCTTGCAACTGGAGCAGTTAAAAATGTTAATAGCATAGCCATGCCCAGCCCATGGATGAGCTGTGTGGTGTGCGGTGTGATCCGGCAGCGTGGCTCAGGTGTGTGGCATCAATCTCCCACAGAGGAGTGATCCCAGCAGCAAGACTTTGAACTACTCCTGCTGCAGCAGCCAACTGATTATACCCAAACACCCTAAGGAGAACACAGTCCCCACTCCTTGGTACTCAGTGTGAGACCAGTAGCTGTCATGTCCAAAAAAGGCCAGCATGATGCAGCAAGAAAATATTGCATATACGTAAATTTAACTTTGTGGATGGTGGAGAACTGACCTTTGTTCTTCAGAGTTTCTAGCAGCTGTGGTTTCCTTTCTGCACTGACAAAAGCCTCAAGGAATGCAGCGCTGAGGTTGCCTCAGTACCTCACACTGTTCAAGAACAGGGGAGTGCTGCAAGCCTTAGAAAATCTGTAATGTCAGAAACTCCAACAGAGAGTATTTTCAGCTAAACACCAGCTTTGATTCCCAGAGCTGGCTGGAGGTGCTGGGAATGCTGTGCAGGGAGGTGGCTGTGCCAAACGACGCAGAGATGCCTTAGCGCAGCTCGTGGTGCTGTCAGTGTTGCAGGCGACAGCTTGCCCAAGGAAGGAAAGGGAAGATCAGGGCTCCCCAGCTTCCAGGTCCTGTGGGGGAAGGCAGGTGGTTCTTGGTGCAGAGCCCTGGAGACCCCGGATCCCTCAGGCACATGAACAGAGTGTGTGGTCAGGATACATTTCTCCCACACCCCTCTCTGTGTTTCCTTTCAAATATCCACCCTTTCATCCAGCAGCACCACTTTGCATGTGAAAGGCTTGACTGTTGCTGCTTTCAGAGACATCCCCACAATCTTTTAAGAAAGTTTGACTGTTTCTGTGAAACAGTAAGCAGAGAAGAGTGAGCAGCAAACAGGAGTGTGCTGTCAGGTCTTGTGTTTTTCCTGTGCCTCACGTGTATGAAACAGAGGGAACCACTCAGCCTTGAGCCCAGAGTGAACACCTCGTAGTTTGGGTCAAAGGTTTAGAGGCAAAAGTATCCACATGCACTCACCCTCAGACCCTGAATATGATGCTTGTTCCTCGCCTCCCCAGTTTTCCTTCAATGCATACATCTTAAGCGTAAGAGCCAGCATTTTCCTGATAAAAAAAATCCTTTTTCTTTCTTCATCGTGAACAAAGATCCTGCCTAAAAGCTCCTTTTCACTAAATCTAAACATATCTGCACAAAGCACTCAATGCTGTTTCTAAGTTTATGGGAAAAGCTTCAAAAATATGTCTTGGCCTTCATAACAACAGTAGTACGTAACATACAAGTCTACTTGTGCCCAGAAAAGTGTTTGTGTAATTGCACGTACCCTCTCAATATGAACAAGGATAAATTCTGTCTTTCTACAGCTGTGTAAATCCTCAATAGTCTTAGTGAAAGTCTGAGGTGACCCTGGATTTACCTAGGTGGGCTCTGGTCAGAACCCCGGCCAGCATGCATTCCTTCACTTGAGTGGTATGCTCAGCTGAGACAACTAACTCTTGTATCCTCACCAAGGAGACAAACTACTGTATTTCCTACAGCCTCTAGCACTTTGGAGTAAGAATTTTTGTAAGTCTTGAAAAGATCAAGAAACACGTTTCTATTTGCTTGAAGTATCACCAGAAAAAAACTCTGTATTTCTAGGACGTCAGTGAAAGCAAAACTGAGTGATCACAGATTGAATTTCAAAACTGAGGCTAACATTTCAGAACTGCTGAAAATGTTATATATATACAGATCATGTACATATGTGTAGGTATCTTGCTTTGACTAATAACCTGATATAATTTCACTGGAAAATGAAAAACTGCCAAATATCACTTTAATCAGTGTCTCTTCCAGAGCTTTACAATTTACAGGTGTTTACTAAATTACTTCACTGAATCTTGGAAAATATTTGTCTCTCTGCAGTTTTTGTGATTAGGCTTCATACTACTGAACTCTGCAAGCCCCCAGGGCTTTCTCAAACAAGGAAACAAAATCCATCTGGCAGTCAGAAATGTAAGAGAGTTGGGTCCTTGATGTGTCTTGGTTTTAGAGAGAAAAATGAGCCTGGATTATGAAAAAGATACAGTTTTCTTAAATGTGAATGAATTCTCTCATTCTTGACACTGTACAGGACTATGCTTATTTTAAAATGCTTTTGCAGAAAGGGTCTCTTACCAGCTATGCTCCTTATCAGCTGAATGAATTTAATTTCTTCATAACTGTGGTGTCTTAATTAATCTCTGCTTAGCAATATTCATATGATTTTTCTGTACAATATTTGACATACAGTGTAAACTGCCCACCTCTCTTTCAGCCTACACCAATCACACTTAGCTGTGATGAGGCTGGATAACTGGAGAATTCTGCATAATAGCCTAACTGGTTGCTACGGTAAAATCACATCTTCATTTAAGTAGCAAGTGAACTGCCAGAGAGCCTGGCCTAAGGGATTACACCGTAATTCAGTGTGCATGAGTGAAAACCGTTAGTTCCAGCAGCTGATATGACAGTAACTTATTGCTCAATAAAACAGAATTTACCAACTGTCAGAGCTAGTTGCTAACGGTGATGTACATTCTGCTCAATGCAAGAAGACATACACTTTTCAGAACTATAAAGACAGGGACAGGAAGAAAACTTTGCATTATTGAGTGACTTGTGAGTGCTGATGACATTCTGCAGTTGCCTATTATCCTACATGCTTCATTTGTTCCAGTTATACAAAACCATTAAATAATATCAAAGTCTAAAAAAGCATAAATGAGAAGCAACACCAAAGCCACTGGTTAAAGAACACTAAGGACAGGCTCCATCTTCTTTCTAATACAAGAACCAGCCAAACTTGGATCCAACCTTACTCTAAGTGGGAAGAAAAAAAACCCAAAAATGTGGATAAGAAGTTTAAGTTAAGAATACCTTGCTGGGTAGCTAAGCCCTACAGTCCTACAGCTATGAAGACAACTACTTTGACAGCAGCCTGTTTACAGAGAAGGAGAGAGTAAAACCAAGAAAAAACTGAGATGCGATAATAATGAATACAAACTATTGGCAAGGAAATGCACAGAAAATGGTGAACAAAAAGCACCAACAAATGGTAACAGTTGACAGGTTTATAAAAACTTACTCTGTAAATTATTGAAGAACAAAAGCTAAATACTTCAAAAGAAAAGACAATCTTGAAATAGTATAAATCTGCGATTAGCTTATAAGGATACGATTTTCTGCAGAAAAAGTGTTCAATAAATATTTTGATTTGCCTTTAGAAAAAAGCACTGATAATTAATTATTCTCTTTTCCATTAGTGGTTAGGGTGCATACTAACCTGCAGCTGCTAAGAGTGAGTTTGACATTTCAGAAAGGGGATCTTTGTGCCCAGAAGCTTTTTGAACCATTTGCTGTTAACCTTTAACTCATCTCAGAGCTGTGCAAGTTCCAGAGTAACCATGTTCTTGTTTAAACAAAGAGCATGCAAACCAGTTCAGACAGCGATAGCCTGTCTGTCATAAGGTACATACCAGGCAAATTCATAGAAACAGTGATACAGTGCAGTCAGATTTTAAAAACAGTGGCATAATCACACAAAATAAATCTCATTAATCAATAGATTTTAGTAGGATTATGTATAGGTCTAGGTGGTCAAGACAGGAGCATCAGCAGAGTATAATTTGCCTCTGTGAAGCGTTCAATTTAAACACGCCTGCTTTTAGTCACCATATTACTATAAAAAGCACGAATCCCATCAATTAAGAGTAAGAGCTCATTAATGGAGAAACTGCAGATATCTATAAATGAGGATTATTCAGTAAAATGTTGCCACTGCAGTTATACAGCAATCTATTTTTTACTTAATTAAGTAGAAACCAGATGATACACAAAAATTTACCTCAAGTGTACAGAAGACAGAACACTGACACTGCAAAGAAGAATCGTTTATAAGGGCTTAACACATTTGTTCATCAAACTGGGCTAATCTGTGTACTATGCATTCTAATATAGCCAAATGCAAGTAACCAAAAGAGCAGCAGAGGTAGCCAAAGGTAAGAGCTTATGTCACCTCTAAGTCAGCAAGTCCCCAAACTGCAGGGAGAGGCCAGGAGAGCGGCCTGCAGCAGCATCACTGCAGGCTCATTCTCTTTTGCACTCCCCCAAGCATCTGCTCTGGGACACAAGTTCATGAGGAGACGGATCCTGGGTTTACCCTGTGTCACTATTTTCATGTATTTATCATCTGGAGTTTCAAAGTAGCTGGTTTTAAAACATGCCGTTTTCTGAGTAAGTTTCAAGACCCTGTGAAACATGAATATTCTCATGTGGAAAACAGATCAAGCTGCACAAATGAGTGGGTTTATTAGACAAAAACAGAGCAAGACATGGAGAAGCCTGAGCTGTGAAGTAGCAATGCAGTGTGGATGGCCTCTAGTGTGTAACTTTTTGTCTCCCTAGCCTAGAAAGGAAGGCATTTATTAAAAAAGGTCAGGATGAACAGAAGAATAAAAACAACCAAACAAAAAATGCTGGCATAAAATCAAGCTACCGGAAACAAAATTATCCAAGATCCTACATAATAAAAGACATGACATGGTTTTCTATACACCAGTGCTATAACCAATAATAAATAAGTGGCTTCAGGCTTGTGCTCTTGTTGAGATAAAATCACCAAATCTTAGTAAGAATAGTCACTTTAGCATAGTCTTAAAATCACTCATAACCTTACTTTTTTTTTTTTTTCCTTAAAAGAGGAATTAAAACATTATAGGAGTTTAGAAAAAAAGCATTTTAAAATTCTGAATCACTAAAAATGATGCAGCAAATGGTTGTGAATGCTTATCAATCATTGCGTTGACAGGTAAAGCAAAACAAGGACAAGCTGATGCATAATGCATATGCCCAAGTGCCCCATAGAACAACCAGCCAACTCATAAAACCCATCAAGAATGCTCCGAGGAAAGCCATGTTATCATGAGGGACTTCTGTTTGACTGATGTGTTGGAACTCTCAGAATTAAAACTTTTAGGTATTGTGATATTTTTTTGATGAGATTATATATATGATTAATGAAGCCTCACAGGGCATACACTCTGTCTTGCCTGGCATCTTGATTAAGAAACTAGAATGATATGAAGTCAACATACACATTAAACGGATAAAAACCTGCATAATTCATAAGCCTCAAAACCTAACTGCAGACAGGCAGCCATCACTGAGGGTGCTTTAGTAAGTGCACATGAAATGGTGAGATACATGCACGTATCAGAGCAGACTAGAACTGCCCTCCATGCCAATGCCTTACAGACAGGCCCCCTTTTATTTCCTTCTTTCTGACGCTCCCTGACACAAGGCACCCGGAACCCTCTTCAACGCAATGAAACAGGATGGAGCAAAGGGGGACTGCTATTTCCCTTCCATCACACCTTGAAATACCCTTTAACAATAGCCAGGGCACTTTTCTGAGAGGTACAGTATCTTATGTGAACTCTTCCCCTGAGAACAGCATTGGATCCACACGTTGCACATGCTGAATGTCTCTTCTAGCCATTAATCCAGTGTATGAAATGATTAGTGGCAATAAGCACATCAGCTTCAGTAGAGGAGTGATCTCTTCTTGTTTTTTGAATACAGCAACTTAGTTAATGGAACCAGGAGAGAACTCTGGTATGTGCATCCTCAGTGGAAGCAGCTGCCTCACCATAACCCAGACCTGAGCATTTACATGCCAAAAAGGGCAGGGTTTAAGACACCACTTTCCCTTCTCTACTTTCACACGGCCAGCTGAGGTAATTCTTTGCTCAGGGTTAGAACCCGAAATCTAACACCGTGGTCTGGGTTCTGCTATGATTCTACCCAGGATCTTCCCAGCTCGGACTGAACAGGGTTGCACCTGAACGACCAAGAGCACTGCTGAAATCACAAATGTCAGCCCAAAGCAGCTGGTCTTCTTTCTCCAGCAACACCAAATTCTGCTGTACTGTGGACAGCAAGAGGCCGAATCAGACAGAAATGCTGCAAGAAGGGTTTTGGGAGGGAGGTTTGGAACAGCTGTTCCTCACAAATCTGCCGCAGGGGCAGGCAGAGGCTGGTAGGGAAGGGCAGGAAGACACCCTAGCAGATCCCAAGGCCTGTGTCCTCGCAAGCACACACCAGCCTGTGGCACAGATCCATTCCCCCCGACGCTGCAGCCTCCCTTCCTGTGCAGCTCCCCCACAGTAACACGGAAAACCTCGCAGGAGTTCACGCTGTTTCACAGCACAACTCATGACTAGATTGACAAAGGAAATCCACAGTTCGGCAGGGGACAATGCTGCAGGGAGCAGCCAGCCCCCTCCTCAAACCACTCTCCTCTACCAAATAAAAATTGGTGCCCAGCTCTGGGCAGTCATGTAGCAGGGGGCTGTGTCTCCTTACCACTTCCAAAGCACCTGACACTCTTTTGAGGGCTGCATGTCATGCTGGTGGCCAGCTGCAATTATCTCAAGTGGTTCGATTTCAGGTTACGCTAGAAGCAGTCCCGTGATGTCACGCTGTATTAGGAATAGGGGGACTAGTCAGTGAAACTTTAGCATCACAGTTAGCATGTCACACACTTTCCTTGTTAACTGGCCAAGACTCACTTTTATAGTGGGGGCTTCCCATCCCACTGCTGCTGCTGGCAGGCTGCTCCTAAGCCTCAGTGATGAGAAACCTCCCGGCGACTATCATCCTAAACGTGGTGTCTTGCCATTTTATACCACCGTTCTTGTGCCAGCATTATCCTCTCCTTCTATAAATTTTTTCTGCCTCATTATTTGCACCTTTTATGTATTTGTAGACAAAAATCATATCCCTGCTCAGCTTCACTTTGCCCTTCAAGAGGCATGGTTTTTCTAGCTGCAGCTCATAAAACCGACTCTCCAGTCACCCTTTGCTGTAGCTGCTCCAATTTAAACATTTCTGTACATATCTCACTTCCATTCATATTTTATTCAAGTTACACAAAACATTTGATGGCATCTCACAAATTTATAATGCAGCTGACACTTCCCCATTACTAGTGAATGGCATTTGTCATATATGACACCTGGGAACTCAGATGATA
>NW_020799166.1:22074-24366 GCF_003259725.1 Athene cunicularia | reverse complement strand
TGTCATCCCATACTTGTTGTTTCCAGGGGATGAGTATTGTGTCAGGTTCCTTTCCAAAGTGCTGAAGGGTCCTATTACATAGGCATCCTATTAGGTCTGCTGTAACAGCAACTATGGTAACAAAGGTGGACTTGTTGGTATTTTGGCAAGCCCAGGCTAAAGGCGCAGGCTTAACCTCCGTGCCTTGAAATAGGATTACTCTTGTGCCATGGTTAGAAATAAAACACCCTGTTATGATTGGATGTTTTGAATCCCATCGCTGGAAAGGTCTCTGCTGTCATAAAATAGTTTGTAGAAGTCCTAAATTGTCCTGGCACTCCTTTGTGAGTTTCTTTGGTTCCCACAAGTGTTGCCCTTTCAGCAATTCATAAAAGGGTTGCATAAATCCTAACGGAATACAGATAAAGGTGCGGAGCCACTGCAAGGCTCCTACTAATTTCTGAACATCATGTAGAGTGGCAATGTGTGGAGCAAGAGCTATTGGTTGTGGACTTATATCATTCCCAGCTAAAGTTATACACAGACATTGTAATTGTGTACCTCGCTGGATTTTTGCCTCGGCAATGCTCAAATTATGTTGTTGCAACAAGGCTTTGGCACACTGGAACAGGTGTTCCACTTGCTGTTCTGTAGGTGCTGCTAATAATATGTCATCCATATAATGTATCACATGATGGTCAGTCTTACCTTCTCTCAATGGTGCGATGGCTTTGGCCACATACAGCTAACAAATGACAGGTGAGTTTTTCATACCTTGAGGTAGTACAGTCCATTGCCAACGTGAACTGGTTGAGCGAGGTTCACAGAAGGCACGGTAAAGGCAAATCTTTGTTTGTCGGCAGGATGTAAAGGGATGCTGAAAAAAACAATCTTTGATATCAATAATCACAATGGACCAATCTTTTGGTATGGCGGAACCCCAGGGCAATTCAGGTTACAGGGCACCCATGGCCTGCATCTGTTGATTTACAGCCCTGAGGTCATGGAGTAAGCGCCACTTAGCCTTATCTTTGTTTTGGATAAGGAACACAGGAGCATTCCAAGGGCTTGTAGAGTGTTCCAAATGACCCACCTGTACGTGTCTTTCTACTAATTGTTGAAGTGCACTTAGTTTTACTTAATTAAGCAGCCAGTGCTCGACCCACACCGGTGAAGAAGTTAACCATGTAATTTTTAGGGCTGGTATGTGTTCGGCAGTGGCCTCTAATCTAAATTTGTAATGCCAGTTTTCATTTGTTGCATGCAGTCAAGGCCCAACAAAACTCCCTGGAAATTTGGTAATACTATAGGCTTGAGTATTGCAATCAAGGCCCCTTTCTTCTGGTCTTGGATTGAAAATGTTGTGTCGATGATTGCTTTGTATACTGGTTTTTCTCCCCGACACCTGCCACAAATCCCCAAAATGTAGTTTGCCACTGTCCTGGCCACCATTTTTCGCCCACAACTGTTATATCAGCTCCTGAATCAATCATGGCCTGTAGCACTACTTCCTGTCTCCTCCCCTTTTGTTTACTTAATGTTTATACCAACAATCTCATGCCCAATGACCTGTTTTGTCGTATACCCAGCAAGGTGCAGTTATCAAGGAATGTGCTTCATGTCGCTTCATCTGATGAGATCTTTTATGAACACCAGAGAGGTTGTTTTTTTCTATATGATATATTTTTTTCTGCAAGGTGGATGTCACCTGGGGCATGTGTCATTGCCTCCTTTTGCACCACTTGTCGTAAGAGTGTGGCAATAGGTGTATTCAAAGGAATATCCTTTATAATATCCTTTATAATATCCTTTATAATATCTATTATTACAGCTTCCTTAGCACCATCAGGTAAGTCTGATTCTGTGACTGCAGCGTGGAGCTTATTAACACATTTCAAGAACGGTTCATTTTGTTGTTGCTTAATAGAGGTCCACAGGGGTTTTGTCTTTTCTAACTTAGCTTTATCCATGAAAGATTTTTACCAGCTTCAGTAGTGGCAGTAAATTCCCTGGGTCTGAGTTGTAATCGAGCAGGGGTTGTTGAAAATGCTCCCTGTCCTGTAAGGCGGTCAAAAGCAGTCTCCATGTGAGGGGTGTTGTACATCTACGGTTGTAGAGTCAAGCTTTACTCCTAACATTATACAGTCTTTCGGTAGGAGCTGCCAATCAGTAGGGTGTTTTTGTAAACAAGAGGAAGCAGCCCCACCCAGGATCAGACATCTGTTTTCCTGGGTGAAGGCTTCCAGTGTACCTACTGCTGACGTCAGTTCCACTACCAATTTCGTCATTTCCTCTCTTTTTTTTTTTTTTTTT
>NW_020799166.1:15427-22024 GCF_003259725.1 Athene cunicularia | reverse complement strand
GAAATGCCTGCATTTCTTGTTTACATTCTTGGATTTGTTTTCTCCACTCCTCATCCTCTAAGTCAGCCAGTTGTATTGCGGCTTTTGCTTTTTGTGATGTTCCCCGAGGGTATTCGGGTGGGGGTGCAGGCGAACTGGAAGGGCTAGTGCCACTTCCGCTCCCTTTGTTCTCTTCAGGGGGTTTGCCTTCTATAGGCCACGCCACCCCTAGCTTTATACCTTCCTCCTTAGAGGAAATATCTGCAAGGTCTTCTGTCTGAGTAATTTTCTCTGAGGAACCTTGCAGTCCCCTATGTGCATCCTTAGATGCATGCTGTACGGCTTTGGGTGGCTTTCATCAATGCATTTACTTTATCCCAAGTCATCAAGTGCTGCGGATTTCTTTTTTTTCCCTGCTCTTTTAAATCAGCTTTTATCGGGGGCCACAGCTCAGGCTTCATACAATCCATCGGCTCAGCCAGAATACCGAGCTTTAATAATCTTTGTAGCATCTCTTTTAAAGCACTCGACTTCATAGAAGTCTTATATTTTCTGCCCCATATTTTTACCTTTATTGTGGCCTCAATGGCGTGCCCGTGGAGTCTCCCGTCCTGCGTGGAGCTCCTTTGCCTCCTGCCATGTACCGCCGACAGCCACCGTCCGTACACCGGGGTCACCACTTGTTGTGGTAAGGCATTAGCTGTTTTTTCTATCTGCTAAGCCACAGGAATGTGGCGTTCAGATCACAGCTAACCCTTGCAGGAGCTTAACCTCAGCGGGAAAGAAAGCACAAATGCCAATATGGTGGATGCTATCTGTTCGATTTATTCAGTGCAGTTCCTTTATATACCCCTTTCTGTACATCATGAGATCTTCTGAGCGCCTCCCCCTACAGTCCATGAGCCCTTTTACCCTCTATGATTGGTCCCGGTGTGGTGTGTACGAGCTGCTCTCCTGCCAGGCAAACATCTTGTCTTCAGTCTAGCTTCTTTATCTTTTTGCTACATACGCAGTTTCTCAGACCTTTGGCCTTGCAGGTGTTCTTCACAACAGCTACAGCCTGTTGTTACAGTGAGGCCACTCAGTTAGGATTGCTCATAATGTGCCTGTTGTTTTTCAGCCATTCTACACACAGTTTAATATCATTAAAAGGATTATAATGACAATTTTAAACTGTTAGTCCATGTAAAAACAAATCTTTCAACCATCCAGTAATTGGTAACCTTTTAGTCGGATCATTATTAAATACTCTTCCCTCTTCAAGATGTAAACCCATCGTGTAAGTATCACTACAAAACCAAATGTCATTTATAGGTACTGCTGAAGGAGTCACGTTTTGCCATCCCAGCCAGACCATCTGATTATACCAACCATGTGTCAGATAGGCTTTTTATCCTCAAACTATATACACCCCCAGGCCTGATTTTGCATGCTATTCCCAGCTACTGGGGGAAGAGAGCCTCTCAGTTTTAACTCCAATGAAGCAGGTCTGAGATGGGTCAGCAGCAGTTGCTAAGCCCAGGCAAACTGCCTGCTGTCCTGATTGATTTTTCTCTGCCACCTTGGCACAACTTAGCAGTTTCTCATCTATCCTATGAGGCCTGTTCTTCATCAAAGCTTATCTGTTTGTCAGAGGCTGTGTAAGGCCGATGCCTCCCAGATCTCCCCTTTCTTGGTTTTGCATCGGCACCTGCAAGACTTGTTTGAGAGCTGTATTAATTAAGGGTTAGACAAACTTCAAAAACATAGTGTACTTGGAATAGTTCCACAGAAGGTTAAAACAATACAGCAGTTACAATTACTAGTTAAAAGAGTAGGCTAATTTTACTCCCTACAAATAAGGGATATAACTAAATACTACAAAATAAACAGTAAGGAAAACAGGGAGTGGCACACTAACTTAATTGGGTACTAACATTCAGATCCGCAATCGCTGGGGAACCCTGGATACAGCGAGAATTTAGAGTGCCCTTCCTCACAAACCGGAAATCCTACACGATGCATCCATCCGTAGGTGAGGCATCCAACATCGCTGCAAGCAGGTCCAGCCTCTAAATCAACTGGCCAAAATAACTGGCACTTTTTCTTGAGCGGGAACATCTGATTTCATCCTCCTGTTGGGTTCCACCCAGAGCCTGGCCAGCACTCCAGGGGGAAAACCAAGGGAGTTTCTAATAAGGTTAAACATTTGAGCTTTTCATTCTTAATATTGCTTAACAAAGAAAGTTGAATACACACATTCTTACAGCGTTTCATCGTTATTAATAACTACATTCCATCTAAACTACATCTTGCACAAGTGACTGGTAAGTCTAGATATTTCATTAAGGAGCTGCAATTACTGTTAGCATTTTCTCTTAAAAGAATTGGCAACTGTAGTGTAGTTTGTTCTGTTGCAGTAGCAAACATCACTCAGACATTCTGCTTGAACCATCAGTCGAAGAGATCACAAACTGTCTGCACAGGGGCACCCACAGCACCCACAGCTGGATCCTGAGTGCTGGCTGCCTCTCACGCCTCAGGTGTGGTTGCACGCACCTTGCCGGTGACCATTGGAGACTGAGACCTGTGGAAACACAAGCATAATCTCTTCCCCAGGTTATTAAAGATATGGTCCTTCTCAGGTACTACGTTTTAAGTTTTTTGTTAACACTTCAGCCTTGCTCTGGACTTTTTGTTGATCTGGTATCTGTGATGAAAGACGACACAATACTGGTGGCACCTGTGAGACAGGGGAAATGTTTAAAAGGTTCATGACATATAATGCCTTATATAGTGCTTTGTGAGGTGTAGATTGATATTTTGCATCTTGCCAGTTTTTTGTTGTTGTTGTTGTAATAGACGCTTTAGCTGCTAGATGTATGCTGCACAGTGGCCTGACCGGCCGGTGAATGGGGAATGCAGGTGAGGTGCTTGACTCCCCACTGTATGACAGGATGCAAACAGTGCTCCAGAAAAGGTATTAACAGACACATGTACATATTTTAACGTTTGAAATGCAGCTGAGTGAGTGACAACAGATTGCTATAATTCTGAGGAGGTGAGTCCCCAAGGGTCGACACCACTTCATTGCTGAAGAGATGGAGTCTTTCTGGTATTCAGGGCAAGTTGATAAATAAAATTGTTTTTGTATTGCCCTGGCATTCCAGTGGAAAAAATGCATGTGTTTTTCATCCCACTGAAACAGCAGAGGATATGGTTGACCTGGAGCCAAGACTTCCCCGTTTTGTTTTTGCAAAAGCGCTTTCAAGGTCTGGCGTGTTCTTTCTACGATGGCTTGTCCCCTGGGGGAATGCAGTATACCATACCGTTTGAGATTGTGTTAGCTATGCGGTGAAGATCTTGTTTTGCTTTCTCTGCAAGTACTTTGGGTGATGTCAGTGAAGGATCTTTTCATAAAATATCAAGCAAGCTATGCAGATCATCATGAGTTAGGCCCACAATGACTGTATCCAATTTATGGTTCCCAACAGTGTCTGTAAATCTTTTAAAGTCTTGATAGCAGTTTTAAGTTGTTGCAGGACAATAGTCTGATCACAAATTCTTCAGCTCAGGTACTGCCTGGTGATTATATCTGTACCTTTTGAAGTGGTATTTGCAACACTATTTGAGATAGTGAGTGTTTGGTTAAAGGAAGAGCCTTTTCCATGATCTCCTGTGTCTTTGTTGCTATAAGCATGTTATCCATATAACAATATATAACAGCTTGGGGGACCTGGTGGGATTTTTATATGTTATGGTAAAATAACGCAGTGGTATTGTTTTGCAGGTTCACTTATATTAATAGTGGGAATAGAAAAAGTAATTTTAGGTGCATCATTTGAATGCAAGAGAATGATAAATCAATCCTTTAGATCAATTACTACAAGATGCCAGTTTCAGGTAATCACTGTTGGGAGGGCATTCATGGTTGCAAAATATTTTTATCCTCCATGGTATCATTAATATGTTGGAGATCATGTAAAAGTCACTATTTACCACTTTTCTTTAAAATAATAAACATAATTGTCCCTGAATGGAATCATTAAGGTGGCATGACTTTTTCCTTGGTAAGGGCCACTGACTGAGTCACACAGGTGATTTGGTTTACAAGGTTAGTGTCAGGGTGGGTTTCAGGGTGGGTTGTGCTACAGTGGTGATTAAGACAAATTTGATCCAATTTGAGTTCTCTACTGAGCTACACAGTCATTACCCCAAAATGTAATAGGGTTTTCCAGTATAAATGGATGAATATTTGCTACCCAGTTTTTTGGGCCCCTTACATGAATGAGATCTTTGCTTTAAATTGCTACAGCATGACACCAACCCTGAAAAGCATCTGAGGTACCAGAGCTAACAGCCAATCTGCTCACAGATATTATGGTCACATCTGCACCAGTATTTAAAATGTCTGTCAGCTCAACAGATTTTTTTAGCTTTAATGAGACTAAATTTTACTAGAAGTCAACCTTGTGTCACTGTCTGAGTCCAAAAATATTTAAGGGGTGCCTGCTGATCTAAATCCTGAGTCATTGCGGCTTTTTGGCATAGTATTAGGGAGGGGTAAGATTAACAAGCTGAATAATTTTTTGATCCTTTTGTTACTGAACACAGGGGTACAGACCATAATTTTGGTTTTTCTCTTCATAATCAGCATCTACGGCCCTGGTAAAACAAACAACCGCTGTAAGGTTGCAGATGATTTTTTTTTTTTTTTTTTTAACGAAGTTTCCATTAGGCAGATGGTTCAGAGGTGCACTCTCCCTGCAGAGTATGCACCTAAATTCAAAACAACAATCAACACAGAATTACTGCCTCCCATTAGAGGAGGTATTTTACCTTTAACAGTTATAACCCTGAGCCCAAACAAACCACAGCACCGATAATCTAGTGGGCGGGCACTAGGACCCTGTAGTTACTCGCCGGCCACTCCCCTGACCGAAGAACTCCGCAGCTACAGCGGCTGCGTCACACACACACACAATCACACAAACACACAAAGGAGCTCCTGACACTTATTACTCACAGCATAAAATGACAAATATTACCAATACAAAAATACCATTAAGAACATATAAAGCCATTGCACCTTCTCTATGAAAAACCTGCCGCTTTTGGCGGGAGGCCGGGGGTGGGGGGTTGCCGAGAGCACAGTGCTGGGCTCAGCTGCAGGCTGCCGCTCCATGGCGGGGGGGCTCGGGGAGGCCCCGGGCCCGGGCCGCTGACGCCAACTCCGCACCTGCAGGTGTGGGGGGGCGCGAATGCTGAGTACAAAAATTCACACACTCGGTTTTCCAGATAGAGTACTGTGTCGGCGTGAACGCCATTTTTTTCTTAAAAGTGTTAGCCAATTTTTATGGGGCCAATTGATGTCCCTGAGCCATTGCCTCCAGTACAGCTGTTGTAAATGAGTTTTGCAACCCATCTTCATTAATGCTTTTCTGAAGATCTTTAATAACAGAAAAATGCAGTCCTTCCCAATGCGGCAGATGGCTCATACCTTACAGGAGTAACAATCTTTCTTGCCATGGCCATATCCCCTTGTGCCAAGGTTTTTCGCCTCACTTTACCCATGGATCATCCCCAGCTAAGGGAAGACACAGGCCAGATTCTTTTTCAGGATTTACAGCGTCAGGGTTGAAAAGATTATCACAGTCAAAAGAACTAGCATATAAATCTTGCTCCCGAGGTTCAAAATACGCATCCTCTCCCTCTGTGTTCTTGTTCTCTGCGTTAGCAGCCTGGCTGCGATAATTATTTGTCTTTTTCTTATCTTAAAAAAAAAAGTTCTCCATGCGCTCACTCAGTGAGCTGTTTAAGATTTCTAAGAGCTGTTTCTTTGCCTCTCATAGAGAGGATACTTAACAGAAATTTTAGGGCTGAGTCTTTTTCCATACCTGCAGGATCTCCACGCTCCAGTGTTTGGTCCTGTGCCCTTCTGCTTCCCCGCCTGCAAGCTCCTGGTATCACCTTTGGTGATGCTGTGGAGTCTTCTGCATTTAAGCGAGTTTCCGCATTTAAGCAATAAAAAGAAGAGTCCCTGTTCAGGCGCCAGTTGTAGCAGGAACCCCCTTATTTGCAGGACAAGGCTGTGAGACAAGACACACACCAATATGGTTAATAGTCAAGCTCCAATCTTTATTAGAAAAACAAGTCCTTATATATTCCTGTGACCACAACTCAATGTGTTGCTCTGGCGCAGGCTCGTTTCAAAAACTCGTTCCTCTCAGCATTTTCAACAAGCGTTACTAACCCTCCACAACTGGTAGATAAATTTCTGCTTTGTTATACTACAGATTCCTTTTCTATGTGTTTCTTCCCTAATGAGTAAAAATACTTTCACTATTAGCCGTGGTTAATCTAGACGCCGTAATTCTACTAACATAAGTGCGTCATTAATTTAGACATTGTTAAACTTCTAACTGAATGCTGATGACACTTTTACATTGTCAGTGACGCAGATGGTTTCGACCCGGCATACACAACTGAAAAAACACATTTTCGGCTGAAAACGCTCACCAAGGCGCATTCTGAGAAAAAGCAAGCACGGAGGACGAGAATCGCTGTTGCCCTGCATAGCGTTCCGGGCAGCGGTTACAACCAGCAAGAGAATTCCCGGCTAACAGCTTCTCTCTGGCG
>NW_020799166.1:0-15377 GCF_003259725.1 Athene cunicularia | reverse complement strand
GAAAAAAAGAAAAGAACCCTGAAAACCAATTTATATGCTGCAGCAACTCACCAAGACACCAGAGTGGCCAGCACGCGATGTTGTAATACGAGCTGATGAGATTTCCAGTCCTGAAAAGAAAAAAAGAGAAGTTAGCATTTTTCAACTACTCCGTCCCAGGAAATATTTAGGGAGATAGAAAGGAGGAGGCTTTGCCTGTTTGACTCAGGTGTGACAATGAACGCACATTTCAGTATATATCGTGCCTGCGAGAGACACATTAAGGAGTGCCCAGGCCAAGAGCCCTTTCCGGGCTTCCATCTCCTTCCTCATCTTGACGGCCCTGACGATGACAGAAGCTGCTGGACTCTGTTCTGGTGCCATGATCTGTAACAACAGACACAGAGTAATGACAGAATTTGACAAGTTTTATACAGTAAGACCCTCAGTCAGCACAGGATTCAAGAACAAAAAGCAGTAATCCAAATCAGGCTATGTAAATGGACTTTACCTTTAGCCAGAGTCGTGGTTAGCATCTTAAAAAACCCCAAACCCAACAGGTTCCTTTTACCAGAAAATATAGGTAATATTTCTTTGACAAACTCCCCTGCCAGCACTGCCACCTCATTACTGAGGAACAGTGTCCACCTTCTCCAGTGAGGTGCGGGTAAGAGGACAGAGACAGATTCCAACTCAGATTTGAAAAATAACATCCTTCAGCAGCCAGAGGCAAAGCTCCTGCCTCCTCCAAGCAGAGGGAGCCAGAGGAAGGAAAGGCCTTGCACAGCTCTGCAGTTTTTCTACGGAAAATTCCCACTTGTTTCAGCTGGGAACAGAGGATTTCCAGACTGTGCAGCCACGTCCTGGGGGTTTGTACATTGGGGTGCGAGTGGCAGAATTGGAAAGTACTGGGCTAGAACACTAAAAAACCATAAACACCAAAACAACAAATCACACGTGCTTACAACTACGAGCACATGGGACTAATTTCAGTGTTCATCTGTTCCTTTAGGCGATGAGAAACGAAACAAAAATGAAGACTTCATTTTCCTTCTCCTGGTCACTGCCTGGGCAGTACTTCATCACAGGTGTGCTGAGCTGGCGCTGCTCTCAGCTCCAGTCCTGCACCGGAGGCAAGCGCCCTCCTACCCTGCAAGTAACTGGGCGCTGTGTGCGTCCTCCTGCCAGACGGTGACTCAGACTGCCCACAGAAGGATGAACTGCAGGGATGTGATGGGGCTCTTGTTTCCCTTTCGCTCAGGATACCCGGGAGGCACGACAACACCTGACAGCACAGTGGATCAGGGACAGCTGGGCATCCTGATCCCTGAGGACATTCCAGCTCAGTCTGGGAGAATGTAAACATCATCATCAAAAAAAAAAAAAATCTTGGTGTGCAAACCCACACGTCAGATGGTGTTTTTCAGGTACCACCCCTGAACAGATCAATACCTGTTCATTTTCCATGGACTATCTCAAAAAGTAAAATATGACACCAAAGATTCTTGTGTCATTTATCAAATATAAAGCAGAGAAAAACTACCAACGCACATGGTATTTCCCATGTACAAAATAAGTCTCCAAAATTATATATTCTCATTATTTATAAGGTTACATTAACAGCCCTATGGTTTGCAGGCCATAAAACGCCAGGACTCGGACCAACACCTTTGACTGTTGCCAGGGAAGATCTGCTTGCATTGACAAAAGCAGCAGCCTTCATCTGCTCCGCTCACCGCACGGCTTGGCCTGAGTGTCCGAGGAAAAGGAGATTTCATGCCTTTTGGAAAAAGAGCAGGTGGTAATCTGCTCTTACTCAACAACGCTCTGCTTTAAAAAAGGCAATTTCAGTGGAATCGGGGCCAGGAGATGATTTGCTTGGTTACACAGCTTGTGAAAGTCTTCTGACTTACCACAACTAATATTAATCTCGTATTTTATCTTGTTTGGGTGTGAAAAAAGATAAAAACATTGTCACCTGATTGTATTTTGCTTTAATTTTTGGAGTTTGACCAAACTATCAACTAGGACTCCAGCATTGCACCTGAAAGGCAGCATAACCTAAAGGGACTCAGTCACAGAGGAAACCCGGAGCTTTTACATAATTTCAGCACTTTCTGCTCCATCACCTCAGGCAATCTCTTCAACCCGAAGGTCCTGTCTCCACTCCTACTCCAGGTCTGTCTGGCTTATTCAAATAGTAAGTCTCTGAACAAATGACTTTGCAGGTGACTTTTTGCACTCCCATTCAGCAGGAGATTCTTCCGGCAGAGCTGATCACAACCCCAGCTCTCTGCTCCATCCCTCCCCTGCTTCACTGCAACCTTATGAGGACACACGGTACAAGTGTGCAGTACTGAACTTCCACAGGGTGCCACTACGAGTGGGAAAATACATTTTTAAGGTCATTCACCTTAACAGCCTGTGATGTAAACTCTGCGACCCAGGAGCATCCCATCCCACTCTCCTTTCCCAGGCAGAGAAGGAGCCCAGTGGAACACGGAGAGCTGCACCTGCCTCAGCCACGGCAGCTCCTGCCATCTGCAGCACCTTGCGCCTCTGCAGAGCACCGTGTGCCGCCCAGCCAGTGTCTTCCTGCCAGAGCCCACAGACTTAAAAACAGAAATAGCCGCGACTTCGTGCAGTAATAAAGAAAATCCACAAGATATCATCACCTTTCCTTGGCATGGTGCCATCTCAGAGAAATCTCTGTACAGTGTCTCTGTGCTGTTAAATCGTTCTTGTCTGAAATGTGTTGAGACAACTTACAGTAGCAAGGAACCCAAGCCTGACCTCGGTTATGCAGCACTACAGTAGGATTTTATTTTCCCTCCCCTATAGCACTTGCACTGCTGCTGATCAACAACCCTGAACTACTGAATACTCCAACTCAACTCTCTAAAAAGCTGCAAATTTCTTTTCCAGCCTCTTGCTGCCTACAGAGGCAGAGTAAAACCGTGCTGAGCCAGCCTGTCCATGGCAGCACTCAGAGCATTTCTTTCATCCCCAGGAGAACTGCTCAGCCTAACAGCTGCCCAGGGCATTGAGGCATCTCTTCCCCGTCGGCCACACCACACAACGCTGAAGCTGAAGCTTGGCACCTCACCCTCAAAAGCTTCAACATAAGCATTGGACTTGCCGTGGTAATTTATCCATCAGGCCGCTTTACTGCTGAGCAACCTCCCATCCTTCCAGTCCCAAAGCAACACGCTGCCACTTCCAGAGCACCACGGGGCCAAAAGGAAAACTAAATTCTTGGTGAAACACACGTGAGTCCGCAGAAAGCCTGCAGATCCTCATTTTGATGCATTTCCCAAAAGAATGACTTTGAATTGCAGTGGGCAGTCTGTTTCTGTTGAGAAAATCAGGTAATCAAAAGTTTATTTCTCAGCTCCACAGCGAACAGATCCCTTCCCGGCTCCCTGACAGAGACAAATGGTGCAGTGATACTGCAGCCTCATTGCCTGCAGTTTGTGCCTCAGGGCTCTGGGTCAGAAATTTGAACTCTAATGGAGAGGTATATGAATTTAAATGTTACTGCTACTCAGAATGTAAGAAGTCCATCATTGCTGCTGTTGTCAGGCCAGACCTGACGGCTTCCTGGCATACTTTTAATTAACTCTGTGTGCCGGTCCAACCACATTCGCTGTTATACTTGGATTTCAACAAAACACACACATTTTCTTTTCAAACTAAAAATAAGAGGATGATATGGTACTGCCTTCTGCCCTTTAATACAAATCTAGATTTCAAAAGTTCACATAAAAAAAAGCTTTCAGATACTGAATTAAAAAAAAAAAAAAAAAGCCAAAGGATTTCATTTAATTCTCAGAATGAAGTCTCACTTAAAATGAAAAAAAGCACTTGTGATTGACCGTCACTTGTCTCAGTGCTGATTTCCTCATGGGAGCTCTTAAACCGGGCATAACCTTGTTATGGGACTGTGGCCACTCCTGGTGGTCTGAAGGTGCTGTCAGAGAAGACACGGTGCATGTTCTTCAGGTGTGACTTGTCATTTTCTATGACTGATATAAAAAAAGCAAGGATAATAATTGTAACAAACTTCTGAACCCATACAGAATACATCACATGGTTATGCATTATACCACAGATATTCTACATCCCTCTGTTCCATTATCCACCAAAATAAATTGTTCAGGATAGCGAATGCTTCTTCTGTTCCAAGGGATACAGGGAACTAGAAACATGGAGAGTTTCTGCTACCAGGTGATGGCTTCAATTCAAGCAGAAACGAAGAAAAATTATGTTGATTCATATTTGCACAACTGAAACTCCTTCCACTCAGGTCAGAGAAAATAACAGCCTCTGCCATAAGCAATCTTCCTGTGCTCTAAGCCAGCAACAGGCAAAAAGGAAAGTTGCAGAAGGTTGCATCTGTTCTTCTGAACAGTGGGTGTAGCTGGAACCCCCTTATTTGCAGGACGAGGCTGTGAGACAAGACGCACACCAATATGGTTAACAGTCAAGCTCCAACGTTTACTAGAAAAACAAGTCCTTATATATTCTTGTGACAGCAAATCCGTGTGTGGTCTGGCACATGCTCATTGCAAAAACTCGTTCCTCTCGGCACTTTCAACAAGTGCAACTAAGCGTGCACAACCGGTAGATAAACTTCTGCTTTGTTACTCTACAGATTCCCTTCTTATCTGTTTCTTCCCTAATGAGCACAAATTCTTTCGCTTTTAGCCATCGTTAATCTAGACGCCGTTAATCTTCTAACACAAGTGCGTCATTAATTTAGACATCGTTAATCTTCTAACTTGAATGCTGATGACACTTTTACATTGTCAGTGACGCAGACGGTTCGCGACCCGGCATACGCACCCACAGAACCATGTCCTGCATTTATTGCTGTGACTGAAACCGCCATCCCTAAGGGAGGAACACCCTGACTGCTGCTGTCCCAGACCCGTCCAACACACCATCAGCTCAGGCCACACCGCAGCTCCTAGCAAGGAATGTTGTCCCCAGCCTTCACCAGCCCTGGGCAGCCTGTTCGGCCCAAGAGCAAACCTGGGCTCTGCGCTTGCTCAGCCCCTGTCGTGCTTTGAACTCGCCTGGCAGCCAAACCCCACGCAGCCAATCGCTCACCCTCCCCCTGCTGGGAAATGGGGGATCGATTGGAGGGAGAAAGGGAGACTCACGGCTTGAGATAAGAACAGTTGTAATAAAACAATAATAGAAAATACAAACGGGTGACGCACCCTGTGACTGCTCACCACCCGCCCACTGATACCCAGCCCCAAATCCCGAGACCCCGCAATCGCAATCCAGATGCAAGAGAGAACCTCCTGCTTCCCAGCCGCCCCTCCTCAACACCCTGCGCATGACGTTACGGGATACGGGATGTGCCACCGGCTAATTGGGTGCTCTGGCTGTGCCCCCTCCCAGATTCCTCTGCACCTGCGCATGGGCAGGACGGCGGGAGTTGGAGAGACCTTGATCTCTTACAACAATCCCTGTGTTATCAGCATTCTCCTCACAGCAAATCCCCTACTGAATCCAAAACACAGCGCTATTCTAGCTACTAAGAACAAAAATTAACCCTATCCCAGCTGAAACCAGGACAGGCTCCACCCCTTACGTTATACCATTTATATACCATTTACCTTAGGCACAGGTTTCCAACACGTTCTAAGGAATCCCCATCCCACTCCCAAATGTATCTCCACAGATCTCATTCCCTTTGTCACGGAGGCCATCCCTCCAAAATGTGCAGTGAGATCATTTGGTCCATAACTTCGGCTTCCATCTCTCATGACAGTCTTTGCAGGCAGGAGGGATGGGGTGGAGTTGGCTCCGTCGGTGCAGCGGGTGACCTTGGGCTCAGCGGGACGATGGCGTGAAGTCTCTGCCACAAGTGGAGCTGGTGCCTCTGGCGCGGTCCCCGCTCAGTCTGCGGGGCGAAGGTGTCCATCTGCAGGGCGCTGCTGGGCACCAGGTGCTGCCATCAGTGCTGACCCTGCCAAAGTTCATCTTTTCTATTCGTGTGATGCCATTGGTGTAAGATCTATCAACCAGAGCGATGACACGATGCAGTAACAGACTTATCCTAGAATCCCAGAATCCTTCCGGTTGGAAAAGCCCCTCGGGATCAGCGAGTCCAACCCTCAGCCCAACTCTACAAAGCTCTTCCCTACCCCACATCCCCCACAGCTCATACCAACGGTCCTGAAACCCCCCCAGGGATGGGGACTCCCCCCTCCCTGGGCAGCCTGTTCCACTCTCGGACCACTCTTTGGTGAAATATTTTCTCCTCCTGCCCAGCCTGACCCTCCCCTGTGGCAGTTTCCAGCCGTTCCCTCTTGTCCTGTCCCTGATCCCCTGGGAGCAGAGCCCAGCCCCAGCCTCTCTGCAATGTCCTGTCAGGAGCTGCAGGGAGGGATGAGGGCTCCCCTCAGCCTCCTCCTCCTCACACTCAGCACTCCCAGCTCCTTCCCTGGCTCCTCACAGGATTTATTCTCCAGCCCTTCCCCAGCCTCGTTGCCATCCTCTGCCCCCGCTCCAGCCCCTCGAGATCATTAGATAAGTAAAGTTTACTTAATGGAAACTTTCAATTGAAAAAGTTTGGGTTTTTTTTTTTCCTCCTCTGAGTGTAACTCGTCACTGGGCTGCAGTTTAATTAGAGGGGAAGAACCGGGCGGGGCTGCTGTTCCCTACACAGCTGTGGTTCCCAAAACACCTACCACAGGTTGTTTCTCACAAGACCACTTCAAAGTCCTCTGTAAAAATACTATTAAAAAAAAAAAAAAAACAAACCCAAAAACAAACAAACAAACAAACAAAAAAAAACAATCCACCACAGTTTTCAGGCTTCTGGAGACCACTGCGGGTTCGCTTTGTCCAAGCTGTTCATGTTAGTAGTGAGCAAGAGAGACCTGGACACGAGACACCCTGTGACCTTCCCTTGCAGGAACTTGAAGGAGAGAATCTGTGTTTAAATGCTCCAGGGCCTCCCTTGCAAATCTTTTAAGCCTTTCTTTCTCTAAAGGCTTTTAGAGGAGTGTAATAAAACATATATGGTGTTTGTTATTCAAATCTCAAGTTATGGTTAAATATATTATTCAGTAAATATAAAAAGAGACTGTGTTAATGTCGGATTGTATTGTAACTGAACTTTGTTGTGGTCAGACAGTGCTGTGGTTCTAAATGTTTTTGCACTTTATATGTAACCTAAGTCTTGAAAGGAAATAAGAAACAAGGCATGATGTCTATAGTTGTTATGGCTAAAATCAGTTGTGAAAAGGGAGCTGAAATGGCCGCCGCCTTCAGGCCAGATGGTGTTATGGCCAGACCTGTCTGGACCATGGATACCAGCACCCCTGTGCGGAGACATCCCCTCCTCCCCGCGGCGGAAAGCCCGCGAACGTTCCCTGGCAACAAAAAGCCCTCGAGAGAAAACCCCTCGAAAAGTTGTTTACGACTTGCAGACCCCTCCGGGAGCACCCCCACCCTCATGAATATTCATGAAGGCTGCACGTTAAAAGGACTCCGTTCCGGGATGTAAGGTGTGTGTCTGGGTGGAGCAGAGGCTCCCCGGCACACCCGGCCATGCTTTGCTCACTTTCGCTTGCTAATCAATTTTATTGACCACTAAAACAGATTTGAAGGTGGTGATTTCACTTTAAATTGCGACTACTCCATAACAATGAGGTCAAACAGCAGCTCAACTGTCCAGTTGCCCGATGAGTTTTCTGCTCAAAGCCTGGAATTAATTTATGTTTCATGATTTAAAAAGATAAGTTATGGTAGGCTTTGTGTGCAAGGGAATGACAGCACTGGGAAGTGTTTGTTATGGATGAAGTTAAACAAACAGAAAAAAATGTTTTAAACTCCCTGTTACCTTTGCAAGCGCCACTTCTTGTTTTCACGGGACTCCCACTGAGGACAGAGGATTACGCCCCACGCTGTCCCCCTGTCCCCCCAGGTGCTCACCTTCAGCCCCAGCCCGGTGCCCACGGCCACCTCCCCTGGCACCAGCACTGTCCCCAGTGTCCAGCCTGTGGTCAAACTGGTGTCAGCGGCACCCACGGCCCCAGTGCCACTGTCATGGGCAGTGTCCAGAAGTACATCGTGGTGTCCCTGCCCCCACCAGTGACACCAAGGGGGACACGGGGACCCCCATGGGTGTCCCCACCCCAGGACCCAAACTGTTCCCCTCTGCCATCACCTCCCCCACTGTCCCCCCCAAATCAGAGCCTGGGACAGTCCACAGCCACCCCCCTCCTCCGTTGGGAAAGCCAACAGGACTGCCAGGTGGTGGCACAGTGCCCCCAGTCTGCCCAGTGACCCCACTGAGACCCTGATGCTGGGGACAGGGGGTGACCTGGTGGTCCCCCACTTTTCCTGTGTCACTCCCCAGTGTCCCATGACCGAGGTGACCTGGGGTGTCCACCACTGTCCCCGTGTCCCCCCTGCAGTGTTCCCGTGTCCCAGGACGTCTCTCTGAGGATGTGGGGTTGCTTGGGGGTCCCCCAGTGTAACCCCAGTGTCTCCCAGTGCCCTGGGACCACATCTGTGGGGACGGGGGTTGGCCTGGCGGCTCACAGTGCCACCAAAATCCGGGATAAAAATAACTTATCTACACCAATTTGAGGTAGATAAGCAGACACTTTTTATTGACGGCTGGATGTGTAGGGGAGTGCTCTCACCAACACCACGTGCCAGCACCAGAATCATACACCTTCTATAGAACTTACTCCTACATATTCATTAAGTCTTCATACATAAGCACACAGCTTCCAAGAAATCATGAACATATTCTCCTCCTATTTCCGAGTCTGCGCAGTAAAGGTTAGAAATGTCTAGAAATGGCTCTGGGGCGTAATGTGAGTAGGTGGTCCGTGGGTCAGCGGTCGCGATCTCCCCCTGCCGGAATTACCTTCTGCTTAAGGACACAGTTTTCTTGGCAGGTACCTGCAAGCTGTTATGGTTACTGTCCTCAGTTCCCATTAGTACTGGACCTTGACAACTACTTGCATTCTTGTAGTCCTATGTATGTGTTATAAATCAACTTACAATCATCTTGTGTTTTGGTTACCTGTGTTTTAACTGTTTCTACGATAAATATGGCCAATCCCTTCGGCCTTGGTACGGGGCTGTACAGGGAACACTCAGAGTAGTAGCTGGTTACTAAGTTCAAAATACAATAAATAGAAATAATTTCTTCTACAATATCTCTTAGTTCTATACTTATATTAAAATCATAACACAAACACAATTTATCAATTTATAATAAAATCACTAACACTGGAAGGCAGCTGGGGACTACTAGGAAGATCAGGGGGGACTTGGAGGTAACTGGATGGTAACTGGGAGTACTGGAATGGATTGGATGATACTGGAAGGCAATTGGGAGGCAGCTGAGGGGTACTGGGAGGGGACTCGGAGGCACTGGGATGAACTGGGAGCACTGAGAGAGGACTGGAGACACTGGAAGGTGGTTGGGGGCTACTGCGAATAGCTAGGGGGGCACTGGGAGAGACTGGGAGGTAAGTGGGAGGGAGGTGGTGTAGATGGGTGTAACTGGGCGGTAACTGGGAGCACTGGGATGGGCTGGGGGTCACTAGTAACTGAATATGGTGGGAGACTACTGGGAGGTGTCTGGGGGTTAAGGAGAAGGATTGGGAAGTAGCTGGGAAGGAGGTGGGGCAGGTGGGGGTTACTGGGAGGTACTAACTGGGGGTGACTGGGAGCACTGGGCAGGTGCTGTGCAGAGCCTGATGGGCGCCCTGGCCACCCCGGGGGTGCCCCAGGCCCGTGAGGTTGGGGGATGGTGCTGCCACCATCACTGGGGCCACCCTTACCCAAATGCTGCGGGGTGAGACCCCCAAAACCCCTTTTCCTCCCCAAATCATCCACGACCCCAGAATCCATGTTTCACCACCAAATCCCCCGATTTTGCCACTAAATTCCCACGTTTGACCCCAAAATCTCCCTTTTTTGACTCCAAAATCTCCCACTTTGATCCCACAATTTCCCAGTTTGACACCAAATCAGCCTCAGCACCTCCAAAATTCCTATTTTTCATCTCAATTCTATCCTGAATCTCAAAATACCACAGTTTTACCCCCAAATCTGCACCAGCACGCCCCAAAGCCTCCCAGTTTCACCTCAAAATTCTCTTTGGTCCCCAGAATTCCCCAGTTTTACCCCAAAATATTCTAGCAACTAACCAGTGCCCAGTCAAAACCAGCCCAGCTCCCCACTACAGGAGAGGATTTTGGTGCTGGGACAAGTGTCAACGTGCCAGCTTGGCGCACGGGTGCGTTTCCGTGTCCCGAGATGTCTCGGGCGGGGTGGGATGGGCTAAAGGTTCCCTCCTCCTCCTCCTCTCCGGGCTTTGTGGTCTCGCGGGACACCCCGGGTCAGGGAGTGCGGTGATGGGGGCAGCGGCAGAGGCCGGGGGGGACCCTGCTCAGCACACTCAGGGGGGTCCCCTTGGGAAGGACACTACGGAGTCCCAGCAGCTTGTGGCTCCAGCTTTATTTAAAAAATTATCCCAGTACAGCCTTTCTCCCAGGCAGGAATTATTCCAGTACAGCCTTTTTTGTCTCTCGGAGGCTCATCAGAGCCAGCAGCACAGCAACCGCAGGCTCCATCTTGATATCGGACTCTGCTCTGTTGTCAGGACTGAGACGGTCTCGGCTGCCAGGGCCCTGACGGAAAGTCGAGAGTCTTTCCTCAAGGGCAGGAGCGCTGCGAGAGAAGGGAGCAGAGTAGACGTGAGCCCCCACTGCCCACAGAGACCCCCAGGAACCCCCCCAGCCCATGCCAGCCCCATCCATGTCCTTCCCTGGCCAGGAGGAGCCGGTGAGACACCCAGAGCGGCTGAAGCTGCTGCTCAGGAATGACCCGTGTGCCCCCGACACACAAAGGAGCTCAGGACTCGGCCAGACCACAGAGTCTTTCTTTCATTTGTCATAGGAGCTAGTCTAGAGTTGTGTGTGGCCTCAACAAGCCCATGTATTGATCTGAGCATCACAATGTGGAGTCTGGACATCATCGGCCTCCTGGCAAGGGGCAGGGCAGAGACGGATGTTCTTTCCCCACAGATTCCCTTCATTTTTGGTAAGAAAGCAAAATTCCCCCAATTTCAAGCCTTTGCTAGAAGAGATATGCTAACCTGTGTGTTAAGACACAAACAAGTTTCTGAAAGAGCTCTTGAAAAAAACCTCCTGAAAATGCTCGTCTGCCCCAGAGTGTTTTCCTGGAGCGGGGTCGGGCACGGCAGCACCTGCCCGGGCTCTGTCCACTACTCACCGTCGCAGATCTCCCACAGCTTCTCCTGGCTGAGGATCCTCCGGCGCTCTGCTACAACCCCTAGGGCACAGAGCTAATGTCAGAGCTCTGCTCCCCCTCGGCAGGGCTGTCCCCCAGCAAGGACAGCTCCCGAGGGCACTGGGACTCAGCAAGACCCCCAGCGAGCCCACCAGTGGGGACTGGGACTGGGGGGCCAGAAATGGGTCCCTGGGGACTCACTGATGAACTTGATGGCCTCCTCTCGCATGGTGGCCTGCGGGTCCTTCAGGTATGACAGGCTCTGGAACAGATATTCCTCCATCCTGCTCCTGTTGTGCGTTATCTGAGGGAGCACAAGGGCACGAGGCTGGTACGGACCCTCCACAGCCGTCCGGACCAGTCCCTCCTGCCAGCACCCTGGCTCCCTCCCAGTGACTCCCGTCTCCCAGGCAGGAGCCCCGTGGGGCTGAGGGCCAGAGAGAGCGCAGGCAGAGGGGGATGGGGGTGCTGAGATCCCTCTGTCCCGCTGCCAGGGCCCAGCTGGGCCGGGCTCTCCTGGAGAAGAGCCCTTGGGGGCTGCGTGCTGGAGGGCAGGGAAGGAGGGTGCAGCTGGAGCAGCGGGGCTGGAGCCGGGCAGCGATGCAGAGCGGCACAGCCCTCCCCAGGGGTGCCCCCTGCCCAGGGCATGCAGCCCCCGTCCAGCCAGCCCTGGGTTTTGGGGGTGGTCCTCACCAAGCACTCTCTGATCCGCTGTGTCTGCCATGTCTCAGCCAGGAAGCTGAGATTCCTCCAGCCCAGGAACTCTCCACAGGCGCTGAGGGTTTCCCGGGAAGCCTGCGGAGAAGCAGAGGCTGGGAGTCAGCACCAGAACCCAGGGAAGGAGACCTGGCATCCTCCTGCTCTGGGCCTGACTTGGAGGGGAGGGGGGGTGGGAGGGGGACTTGGGGGGGGGAAGCGGGGCGGGGGAGGGGGACAGGAGACGGCAGGGTCACGGGGCAGCACTCCCTGAGGCAGAACAGAGATCCCCCCGAGCTGCTGCCAGTGATGGGGACAGGCACGGGGGTGCGAGGCAGCGAGGGAGGCAGGACAGAGCCGACAGCCCATCCCATGGGCACCCCTGGCAGCAGGACCCTTGGCTCTCCAGCAGGGGCTGCCCCAGCTCCTTCCTATCGAGGCGCCAGGCGAGCAGAGCTTTGATCCTGGGATGCAGGGCCAGTCCCCTTCATCCCCTGGGGATCTTTGGGCACAGCCCTGGCCAACAGGGACTGGGGCTCAAAGCACACAAAGCCTGTGGGGACTCGTGTGGCCACGGGCCACTGCTGAGCAGGGAAATGGCCATGCCAGGTTCTCCGGCTCTGCTTGTGCTGGGGCTGCAGGGACCCTTCCTGTGGGGTGGGGGGGCCCTACCTCCCCCTCCACCTCTGCAGCGGTGGGACCAGTGCAGCGGGACCCTGTGGTGACACACAATCCCACTGTCCCTCATGCCCAGGCCACCGCCGTGGTGTCAGCACGCCCTGCCCCGCGACACCAATCGCTGGTCACTGCACCTTGGCCACGTGCTTGACCTCGTCGCTCATACGGAAGAACAGTGGGAGCAGCACACTCTGCACTTTCTTCACCATTTTTTTCTTGTTTCTCCCCATCGCAGCCTTCATCACATCTTTGAAGAAGCAGATGGAGACCTCCCGCAGCTCTCTGGACTCCTGGCAGGGAAGAGGACAGAGGGAGCTCAGCACCCTGCCCCCGGGGAGCAGGGGCATGAGCGTGGCCGGGGGAGAGGAGCTGCTCTGGGGTTGGATCTGAACGCAGGAGCCGTCGGCCAGACCTGCAGCTGCGACTCAGTGGCCCCAGAGCCCCAGAAGGCCACAGAAGAGGAGCGGGGAGGGGAAGAGCCCCAAAAGGCTACACGACAGGAACAAGGGGGGGACCCCTGCCCAAATGCTTCCCGCATGGCCACACTCAAGGGCAGCCATCTTGCATCCATTGCCTCGGCTCAGGCTCCCGTGGCAGCCTTACATCATCGAAGAGGGGAAGGAGCATCTCCGCCAGCCTCAGGGAGATGAGATCGGCCTCTTCCCTCTTCATGTGACCCATCACATTGCTGAACAACACCAGAGCCTTGGTCTTGACATGGGTGTTGGCATCTGTCAGGATCTCCAGTACGTCAGGCAGCAGCACTGGCAGTTTTCTGGCCTGTATGAAACACAACGTTGCCTCTTCGTGAAGTAGTGAAAGACACCACCACCGCCCCAGCCCCCCACTGCCGATGTGGCTCCCCTTGCTGACCCCCTCTCACCATTTCAGGTGTTTTTGAGAGCGTGACAAGGCCTGTGAGCAGCAGCGAGAGCACCACTGGGCTGGGATGCCTCAGGTACCGCCGGGCTTTGTAGAGGACAGCAAACTCCTCTGCGTCAATGTCAGCATAGACCAGGAGCTGAAATGGAGACAGCGGTGAGAGACCAGCAGAGCTGCAGGGCTCCCTCCCCGCCACCAGCACCGTCCACGGCAAGGGGCTCCTCTCCCCCTGAAGCCACCTCTGAGTCCCCACATCTCTGACCCAGGACCAGCAACCGCCTTGACTCTGGTTTCTGCCCCTTCCCCGGGTCTCCAGGCTGCAGAGCTGGGCAGGGGGACATAGGCAGGGGGGAGGGCAGAGTGCTGCCTGTGCCGGGACAGGTTTGGTGGGGCCAAACCAGCATGGGGTGGGCCCAAGCATGTGGCACAGGGCTCTGGTTGGTGCTGAGCAGGGGGAGAGAAGGAGGAGGACAAAGAGCTGGGGCTGAGCGTGGGTCACTCACAGACAAGGGGTAGATGCAGTTGTTATTTATGGCGGAGCTGAACACCCAGTGATACTGCCAGTGCTGCCGCATGTTGAACAGCTCCATCAGGACGTTCCCCAAAGCCCAGGGCATGGAGATCATCACCTCCCACATGGCCATGGCAGCGCTGTGGAGCCAGAGAAAACTCGGTCAGTCGGGCTCCCTCGGCTCCTCCAGACCCCAGCCCTGCCCACCCCCCTCATTTCGGGGTGCCCGGGGAGGCAGAGGGGGGTGAGGTTCTGTTCCCATGGGGCAGGGACTCCACTTTGGCCGGCTCTGGCTGAAGGGGGAAGCTTAGTGGGATGGAGATCCCTGCTCCTCAGGGATAGATATCCTGCAGTTTTCCGTGGGTCTGGCAGCGATAGAGTCTCTGGGTCTCTGGGCCACTCTCCCTGTGGGGAACGAGCCCTCAAGGCTGTCAGGGCCAGTACCTGTCACATGTTGGAGAGATGCTCAACAGGCTCCTGACCACCTCCCTGGGGCTCCACTTGGTCAGCACCAGCAGCAGTGAGTCCAGGCTGTTCCGGGATGACTCTGTGCAGATGTGCTCCACATTTTTGTGGATATATCTCATGATTTTTGGCACCTGGAGGGGACATGGGTAAGGATGGTGCTGCCATTCCCATCCCTCCCTGCTGCCTTGAAATGGTTTCACATGCCTGAGAGAGCCAGGTTAGGGCAGGAGGGATGTCAAGGCTTGACACGTCTTGACACGGAAGGACAGTCCAGCCAGGGGGCACTTACATCTGTCAGCCAGGAAACAGGGTCTGTCACAGCCATGTCCACGACGTCTCTGCCCATCTGCCTGTCGTGGGCATCGTCTGCCCTCAAGGCCTCGATGGCCACGTGGAGAACGTCCATCCTCTGAGAAGGCTGGAGGTGTTCGCCAAACACCTACGGGAGGAGGGATGGGGGGAAGATGTGTCACGCTGAGCTTGGCTGAGCAGCTCAGCCATCTCTGGGTCCCTTCACCTGCACCAGCTGATGCATGGACAAGGGTCCCTGCGAGAGGGGAGCTCATTACCATTATACTGCTGCTGTCATCTGAAGAAAGCAACGAGGTGCTCTCATAATCCCATTCTGTCTGGAGCTCTAAGAGCTCTGAATCCTCCTCTGACAGTGTCTCGTCTACACAGAAACAAGGAAGAGTCAGTAGGACACGCCACCTTCGCCAACAAGCCTCCCAGACGGCAAAGAGCTTTAAATGGCCCCACGCCGAGGAAACGGGGTCCCAGCATCGAGCCAGCCCCGGGGAGCCCTCTACTCACCCATCTGCAGCGGCTGGACCATGGACACCTCACAGGGCTCTGGAGGAGA
>NW_020799165.1:20134-24605 GCF_003259725.1 Athene cunicularia | reverse complement strand
AAGCTAATTGTTCAAAACCATGGATAAAGTGTTCTAGAGGACAAAGTGTATTGCCTCTGCCCTTCCATTTCAGAAAACTCAATAGTAGCAAGTAAAAAAGTGAAACCGGGATAGTTGTTTTTAGAGGCTGTCTCAAATGATGTAATCATAGTACCATAGAATGGTTTGGGTTGGAAGGGACCTTAAAGATCATCTATTTCCAACCCCCCTGCCATGGGCAGGGACACCTTCCACCAGCTCAGGTTGCTCAAAGCCCTGTCCAACCTGGCCTTGGACACTACCAGGGAGGGGGCAGCCACAACCTCTCTGGGCAACCTGTGCCAGTTCCTCAGCACTCTCACATGAAGAATTTCTTTTTATATCTAATCTCAATCTCCCCACTTTCATTTTAAAGCCAATACCCCCTACACCTCCTGATAAAGAGTCCCTCCCCATCTTTCCTGTAGGCCCTTCACTATAAGGTCTCCCTGGAGCCTTCTCTTGTCCAGACTTAACAACCCCAACTCCGTCAGCCTGTCCTCATAAAGGAGGTGTTCCAGTCCCTTCATCATCTTCGTGGCCTCCTCTGGACTCACTTCAACAGGTCCATGCCCTTCTTATGTTGGGGGTGCCAGAGCTGGACACAGCACTGCAGGGGAGGGTCTCACCAGAGCAGAGTAGAGGGGGGAAATTCCCTCTCTTGATCGTCTCGTCACGCTGCTTTTGAGGCAGCCCAGGATACGATTGGCTTTCTGGGCTGCAGGCACACATTACCTGGTCATGCTGAACGTCATGTCAGCCAGTCCTTCTCCTCAGGGCTGCTCTCAACCTACTCCTCGCCCAGCCTGTATTTGTGCTTGGGATTGCCTTGACCCACGGGCAGGACCTTGTGCTTGTTGAACTTCCTGAGGTCTGTACAGGCCCACCTCTCCAGCCTGCCCAGGTCGCTGTGGATGGCACATCCCCCCAGCATGTCAACCACACCACACAGCTTGCTGGTGTTGACAAACTTGTGGAGGGTGCTATTTTTAAAGAAAGCCAAACTGTAATAATATACCGTAATCCTTGTATTTAAGGTATGCTATTAATGGGGGGTCAGTCTTGTATGTCAAGTCATAATTTGGATTTCTCCTTAACAGGTTTCCCTTGATGCCTTTAATTTTTTGTTTCCTGTGGTATTTAAAGAACAGCCTATATGGTGGAGTGCATTGGTATTTGTGCATGAGCTGTAAGCATTTGAAGAGCATAATTAGGTCTGCAGTTTAGATTATATTATTATACTTTCCTTTCCTGTCCCTATCTAGACATGACCACCACAAAATTACAGGGATTGTCTACTTCTCCCAAGTACAACCATGACAAAGAATATCCATGCTCAAAAAGGTATCAAGGGAGAGAGATTACAGAGGGATGAAGGTGGGGTGTGGAAAATAATTTCCAGGTCACCCTTTCTCTTTTAAAATGCTGAAACCAGGTTCTTTGGGAACCTTTCATTTTTTTCTTTCTATGCGTGTGCAACATTTCTCTTAAATTGATGGCAAGTATTTATTTTAATGTGATATATATCTCAAGCCAGAATGTGTCAATGTGAATGGCTTATTCAGTTTCTTCTGACTGGAAGCAGCATCCTTAATCAGAAGAGATGCAACTGTTTACACACCAGGAGATGTTGTGGCCATTATTTCAGGTACCACAGCCCATTTGTTTTACATTTGCTACTTTTCTTTGTTTTCTGGCACGTTTAGGTTGAGTAAACATGACTCTTCTGTTATGCTGCCATAAATTAGATGAATCTTTGCAGAGATTGCTAGTGTTACATTACTCTAAATTGGTCTGAGTATATCCAGAATGAGATAGTTATTTGCGTGATTTTGTGTGTGTGTGTTATCACTGTGTTTGGCTTACAGCTTTTGAAGGGAAACTCTTACTCCATATTTTGTTTCATCCTCAATTTAAAAGAAAAATAAAATTGCTTGAAATATTATGGTGTTAATGCTTTTTCTCAATATTCAGATCTTTTTAAAATGAAGTAAAGGTGTTTGTGTATGTGGGATTGATTTAATCATTTTGATTATAGAGGCAGTGTAAGCAACATGTACGAGTGTGGAACTCTGTGGTGAGTTAACAGTGCAAAATGTATGTCCATCACTGACACCACTTATAATGTATTTGCTTTTCTAGATTACCATAAAGGAGTCCAATAAATCTAAACTTAGAGAAAATTTCATATTTTGTACATGCAGAACTGATTTTTCAATTACCTCAGATTTTTTAGAGCCTAATCCAAATCCTGATGACATCTATGGGAGTTTTTCCGTAGACTTCAGTAAGCTTTGGCTCAAGCCCCCTCTTTTCAATTTTTCAAGTAGATTTGCCAAAAATCTGCAGAAAGCCAGGCACCTGGAAAGCTTTTACTTGCAAAGTACAGCTGGTTTTGAGTTGCATACAGTAAAGTTCCCAATGCTTTTCTGAAACAAAACAAAACAAAAAAGTTTTAAAGGTCTTATAACTTTAGTAGATAAAAGAGTGGCTTTAACCTTTGAAGCTGAAATTGCCTTGGGTCTTAGTCTAAGCATGACTAATTCTATACTAGAAGATTATTCTTAAAATGCATAACTATATGATAACAAAGCTTAAAATTACAGTCTTATAAGTTTAGCTAAAATTTTCTTGGGTTGTGAGTTCCAGAGAGCCAGGGATGTCTGTCCTAATAAATGGTTTCTTTTTTTTTTTTTTCTACAATGGAAATCTCCACTGCCATTAAAGAATAATTCCCTGAGGTTACCTACACTAATTTGAGAGAGCTCTTCAGGGAACATATTATACAGCCAGATCCATCTGGCAACGCAAGATGGTTTTCACTGCCTCTGGGGGGTTGGATCACCAGACTTGGAGGGAGATGTGATGGGACAGGCTGGGTTTTGGAGAGCTTGGGGCACAGCCTATGACTCAGCAAGCATAGCTCATACCCTTGACTATCAGACTAAGATGAAAATAGTGGTGTTTTAAGGTAGTGTCTTAGGTTCTGGATGGCAGTCAGTGAGGTGTAGAATCTCTCTCAGCTTCCCATTTTGGTTTTTTGAGTGATCACCTCGAGCACAGATAGGATGCAGATCTGGCTGCGGTAAAGCTCCTCAGTAGCTACACTGTGAATTGCCCCTCACCATGGTCTTGATGGCTTTTTCTTAGGGAAGAAAAGGGCGACACCTTCCTGAATCCGAAAGCCTGACATTATACAAAGTTGTACATCATCAGTATTGAACTTGCAGATTTTTTTTTCCTTAATTTTTAAAGAATGAGAGCATTTTGGAAGGCTGGTCATGTTTATGACCGGTCCACTTTTTGTTAGCTGTTAGCTGTTAGTTATCTACTCATGAAGTAGACTAGACTATAGATGGTTCAACTAGTGTTTGTGTGACAAGTGAAGGTCTCTAAATTCATGTTTCCCTTGCTCCTGTGTTTATTCAGATTCACCCATCTCTGATATTGTGATCTGGTAACTGAGCTGGGAAATGTAAAGAAATCAAACATGAGGTGCTTCATGACACTGGAAGATTTGAAAATTATTTAAAATTGTTGGTTTTGTTTTTGTTTTTTTTTTTCTAATTGTGTCACTGGCTGAACCATGAACGGCAATGATATAGGGGGCAAGCGGAAGTGAAAAGCTACATAAACTTGAAACCCTAAGGTTTTGTTTTGATTCAGTTACACTTTGGGGCAAAGATTTATCTCATCCTCTGCTAATTAGAATATCTATAAAACACTAATTAAAAAAAAAAAAAAGTGTAGTTAACTAAATAATGCTGAAGTACTTTCTTGTAGGATTACAAAAATCTTCAGCAAAGTGGTAAAAACTGCAGATTTGATGAGCTTCGTGGGATTAACATGGTATGCCACATCCCTGTTGGGTGTTTGTGTATTATAAGTGCAAATACCAGAGCAGGCTTCATTGCCAGTCCTTTGATGAAAGATGTGCTTTATTAATTCTCACCCTAACCAAAGCTTGACTATTATTCCACTTGAAGAATACTTGTTAACTGTAAATTAGAGATATGACCGAAAGGGGTATTTCTTCAAAGTTGGGATGATGAGGGGGATGTTCCACTGTGTTGTGGTGAGGTATTAGCTGTCTTTTTCTACCTGCCAAGCCACAGAGATGTGGCGCTCAGATCACAGGTAACCCTTGCAGGAGGTTAAAACCTTCGCAGGAACAAAAGCACAGACACCGATATGATGGTTGCTACTTGTTCAACTTATTAGCTGTGCAAATGCTTTATATATGCTCCTGAAAGGGACCCACCTGAAGCATGGCTGTGTTTTGGTAACACTCTTCTTTGGCATGTTTGAGTGGTTCCCTATTCTTCCCATACATCGCGAGGTCTTCCGAGTGCCTCTCCCTACACCACTGTATTAATCAAGTTTCAATTTTAATGACCTACTGTCTTCTATGTAACAGTAAGCAGCTGTGCCACACTGTGTTTCAAAGAACATT
>NW_020799165.1:17913-20084 GCF_003259725.1 Athene cunicularia | reverse complement strand
AGGGAAAGGGCAGCCACAGCTGCTCTGGGCAACCTGTGCCAGGACCTCACCACCTCACAGCAAAGAACTTAGGTCTAATCTAAATCTACCCTCTTTCAGTTTTAAGCCGTTACCCCTCATCCTATCCCTACACTCCCTGACAAAGAGTCCCTCACCATCTTTCCTGTAGGCCCCCTTTAAGGTACTGGGAGGCAACTATAAGTTCTCCCCAGAGCCTTGCTTTCTCTAGGCTGAATAATCCCAGCTCTCTTAGCCTGCCAATAGGAAGCTTTCTGCAACACAACGTTGCCAAGCCAATAAAGCACTTAATTTCTTGGTTCGAACCATTCCTTCTTAATGCAAGTATGCCACTTCAGCATGTCTGAATATCACTGGTTGGTAATGGGTGTTGAGAGTGATAATTATTCATTTGCAGACCAGTCATAAGATTATGCTAAGGAGAACTTTGCTTTGTCTGGCACTTTGCTAAGATGAAAGAAAGATCTTTGTTGTGCCTGCTGTTTGATTATTCTGTAATATTTTTGGTAAGTCAACGGTTTACATTGGTAGAATGAAAAAGGAATCGTTAGAGGTATATACAATTAAGACTCACCATGGTAGGTTGTATTAAGAAATTTTTGGCAGGCACAGCAGTCTGGTCCTTCTGAACAGTGAAATAACTGTTTTGATCAACAAGATAAGGGTGAAATCCTGGGCCTATTGAAGTCACTGGGAGTCTTGCAATTGGATTAATTTAGTCAGGATTTCTCTTGTTTACTTGAGAGTACTGTATGTTACTGCATCCAGCACATCACTGCATTTATTATCATTATTGTTATTACTGAAATATCACTCACAATTCCTTTATCAATTTTGGCACACAAAGCGGGGATTCAAATCTGTGTTAAAATAACAGCTCTGCTGCAGCACTCAGGATTGATGGATGGGGAGCAATAACACTGGAATGAAAGGCTCAGGGTGCTGTGGGGTGGCACAGCAGTGCTGTGATAGTGAAGGGTCATCATTTTGGACTAGGCTTCATTGCATGGTTTTGGGATGGGGTCTGGAAGAGGAGAGGACCAAAAAATGGAGGGATGTTCCAAGTGGGATGCCCGCTGGAGATGCATGACACAGCACTCAGCTCCTAAACATCCCTAGATCTGCATCCTTCTCCCTAAAATATCGAGGAACCTACTGTTTAAAAGCTCCTGGATCACCACTCCCAAGACAGAGCAAGGCTGCCTGCTTTCCAAAAGCCATCCAGCAATTTGCTGTTCTCGCAGATGAGCATACATCTTTGGGGTCAGCCCCTGGAGCTGCCACCTGTGGGTGGCCACAGGTGTCTTGGGGGCAGAGGAGGGCCTTGTGTGTGTGCAGGCGGGAGGACTGGGATGCACAGACTCCAGCTGTCCACTTTGATTCATGCTGCAGTTTCAGAGGCTCTGAAATACCGTGTGTTTTATACGGAGAAAGCCAATGCAGTGACTTTCCCAATAACTTTCTGTTGAATGATCCTGCATTCAGGTTTGAGGAAAGGGGACATTAGCAGCTGGCAAGGCAAACAAACAAACAAACAAAAAAAAAAAATTAAGGATCTTTTTAATTTCACTTGTTTTCCCCTTCCTCTGAACTATATTCCCTCTGAAGGCAGAGCCTGAGCAAGCAGGGAGAACGTGAGGTTGTCAGCAGACCTTAGCATGGCCAGGGCAGATCTGTGGCCTCACAGGAACATGGGCAGGACAGGCACAGCTGCTCCAAAAACACTGTCCTCTCTCCTTTTCATTCTCCACATGCATCTGTGGGGATGAGTATAACCTCTCTCTCTCCAGACTATGCTAAATTCTTTCTCTGTCTAGCTCTCTACTTAAGTTTCCAGCTATTTATCTGCTTGCATTGACTACATTAGATATTTAGGTGTAAGGATGGATGGAGATGAATTGGAAGAAAGCTCTCTAACCATCCATCTGTTCCTGCACCTATCCATCTCACTTCTTAAAACCTGATACCTTTCCCATCACAGGGAGCGAGCTCTCCTCCTGGATGAAGACTGAGGACAGATAGTTGGAGGCTAAGTAGATCTTTATTTAATCTATCCATCTATCTACCCTCCCAGACTGACCTATCAGCCCATCTCACCTCCTACTTCTTTCTTTGTCTGTCTATGCTCAGAAGCCCTGATCCAGGCAGCTCCC
>NW_020799165.1:15435-17863 GCF_003259725.1 Athene cunicularia | reverse complement strand
AAGGCCAGATACTTGGGTGCTCAGCCTTGAAGAAGGCTGAGAAAGGAAAGTTGGAAACATTCTCTCCTCACTACCGACTATATTTTGTCTAAGCTGCATCCCTCACTAGTGAGTTTACAGACTTTATTAATGACTACACACTAAGTTAGCATCTTCAGCTTGGAGCCTGTTGTTCAGGCTGCAGTATTCCAATACTTTAACACTTTTTACATCAGTATAAGTGGGTCGTTATAACTTAGCACAATACCTACTAGCACAATGGTTATCAGTTATAAAATATACAGGATTCATCTATAGGTCAGCTCTGGCTTGGGCCAGTTGTCCAAGCCTTAGCACTTCAGTCAGGCTGCTGATAAGCATGTGTTTCTTTTAACACTTTTTTCAAATAAACTTTTCAGTCAAAACTGAGGGGTTTTAAAGTAAAAATAATTGCTGGTAACATTCTTGAAAGCATCTTAGGAATAAATGGATGTTAGAATTACATATAGGAATTTGTGGAGGACATTTCAGAGTACAGTATGTCTAAATGATCGGACAGTTTCCTTTCAATCTTAAAATCTATTTAAATAGATATGAATTAGTAATTCTTGGTTTTATCTTCTCTAAAATGGAGAAGGTTTCTTGTAACCAGAGTGGTCATTAGGGGTATTAGGTTGCTGGTCAGGGATACTTAAATGAAGTTATAAACTGACATTCTCATTTGAATCAGGTCATTGATAAAGCAGGCAATAATGTGACAGGAGTTATGCAGGATATTAAAGTTATCGGCATGAATTATGTTCTATATCCTGGGACTAATTACATTCTATCATAAATTGTTGAGGAGAAGGAAATTCTATGGAGTAATGTAAAGCAGAATCCAGCCAAATATGATGAGGTAATTAAAGAGGTTAAGATCTAACAAGGGCCATATCATGTATTCTGGATAGGATTTTCCTGTGCTCCTGTGATTTTATCCTAAAAGTCCTTCTGAAAGTAACACAGTTTCTTATGATGCCTGTGATGGTAAACAGCTGCCTACAGTGTCTACTGCCTACAGTGCCTAGTTTCCCTACAAAGGCACTGTATTGGCAGAATTAATACTTTGCAATACTTTCCCAGTCTGAGGAGAACAAATTAATCAGTTTTGCTTGATTATTTAATTTAATTAGTTATCAAGGAAAGGTGCTCGTTGTACAATCTTGCAACAGAGTTCTCAAATATTTCCAAATGAAAAGTACTGGTATCTATGTCAAAAAAGAACGGTTATTTTTGGTCATCTTTGCAGCACATTAAACACAGAATTTTGTTCTAGTTTAGTGTGAAATGGATTCTCATGTTGATATCTTGATTTTCTCTGGCTATTGAATTGCATACACATGAGATCATTTTGGTTAGTGTAGTTACAGTGTATATTATAAAACCTGTGAAGAAATATAAGAAATGTTCAGTTATTCTATTCATGGTTAGTCTACTCTGAATTTGGGTCCATGCTATGTAGAAGATATTTCTTCAAGTGTGTACTTTGTGATTCACTGAAAAATTACAGACTTTTAACACCATAGAATGGTTTGGGTTGGAAGGGACCTTACAGATCACCTAGTTCCAGCCCCCCTGCCATGGGCAGGGACACCTTCCACTCGACTGGGTTGCCCCAAGCCCCGTCCAATCCGGCCTTGGACACTGCGAGGGAAAGGGCAGCCACAGCTGCTCTGGGCAACCTGTGCCAGGACCTCACCACCTCACAGTAAAGAACTTAGGTCTAATCTAAATCTACCCTCTTTCAGTTTTAAGCCGTTACCCCTCATCCTATCCCTACACTCCCTGACAAAGAGTCCCTCACCATCTTTCCTGTAGGCCCCCTTTAAGGTACTGGGAGGCCACTATAAGTTCTCCCCAGAGCCTTGCTTTCTCTAGGCTGAATAATCCCAGCTCTCTTAGCCTGCCAATAGGAAGCTTTCTGCAACACAACGTTGCCCAGCCAATAAAGCACTTAATTTCTTGGTTCGAACCATTCCTTCTTAATGCAAGTATGCCACTTCAGCATGTCTGAATATCACTGGTTGGTAATGGGTGTTGAGAGTGATAATTATTCATTTGCAGACCAGTCATAAGATTATGCTAAGGAGAACTTTGCTTTGTCTGGCACTTTGCTAAGATGAAAGAAAGATCTTTGTTGTGCCTGCTGTTTGATTATTCTGTAATATTTTTGGTAAGTCAACAGTTTACATTGGTAGAATGAAAAAGGAATCGTTAGAGGTATATACAATTAAGACTCACCATGGTAGGTTGTATTAAGAAATTTTTGGCAGGCACAGCAGTCTGGTCCTTCTGAACAGTGAAATAACTGTTTTGATCAACAAGATAAGGGTGAAATCCTGGGCCTATTGAAGTCACTGGGAGTCTTGCCATTGGATTAATTTAGTCAGGATTTCTCTTGTTTACTTGA
>NW_020799165.1:11864-14376 GCF_003259725.1 Athene cunicularia | reverse complement strand
GTATTTAGGCTGCATTAAACCCCACTGAAGCTGGTGACCAGAACAGCTGCCTTTCATGTTACACAGCTGTAAACCATTACAGGCTCCTGGATCTCAAAAGCCATCTACCCTTTAGGGACCGGGCCCACCCAAAATCTTGCATCAGGCCCCTATGCCCTACCCCACTGGCTAGATAAGGAACATCCTTCCAAGACTCAAGAAACTGTCTTCCAGGAACATTCAGTCCCAAAATCACATCTCTGCTGAGTTTGAGTCAGCTTCTTAGACAAGATCTCCACTGAACTACTAAGTTTCATGCTTGAAACCTTGTTCCTGTGTTCACTGGTCAAAAAACAAGCAACAGAAATGTTTTTGTGATGGAGCACATAGACAGACAGATACCTTCATGCATCCATACCCACATGTGTAGCCCAAAAAGCTAATGGGGGAAATTATTTTTAATACCTCACATGAGAAGCTCCTACTTTCCTTAAGCCAAGATCTGAGGCTAGGAAGTAGAGAGGGGGTTAGTACACAGTTGCAGAAATATCCAGCCAAGACTTGTTTAGTTTGCAGTGCAAAACTCCCCAGACAAGGGAGAGTGGAAATCCAGGTCAGGCAGTTCTCTGCCCGCAGCTGTCTCCACCCAGCTTGTAAATAAATTATTCTGAAGAATTTGAGGCCATTAAATGGACTTTTTAAGTCCTCACATTTAACTGGTGCACAGAGGTAAACTGCAGAAAGATTCTTTGGACGAAATGGGTTGGCTGTCCTTGGCGGTGAGCTGGTGGCTTCTGTGCCCACCCTGCCGTGAGGATGGACCAGTTCAAGCCAGAGCCACCCAAGGAAGACCTGCCCAGCTCCTCATCCCACCCTCCTGATGGTCTTGCTTGTGCTTTTCCCCCACCATTTCTAGGCGCAGGCAGCAGAGGTTAGACCAGGCACCGATGAGGCAGCTCTAGGCAGGATTGTGCTGCCAGACCTGGACAGGGAGGAAGAATGCAGAGCACCTGCCTTCAATGAATAAGTAAGGAGCAGGAGATTTCGAGGCTGGTGTGAAAAAAAGCCCTCCTGGGAACAGTTGGGAGGCAGGAGTGAGGCTGTCTGTCTTGCTGCACTGCAAAGTGCACCCCATCTGTTGAGCCTGGGTGATACAAGGGAGCAAATCAGTGCATCGTCAGAGTGACTCAGAGACAAGAGGCAATGAAAATCCAAAACTGATATTTTGACATTTGCCTGACAGAAAATTCAGAACATGCAGGAAAAAGAAAAAAAAAGAAAAAAAAAAAAAGCAGAACGAGAATCCCATGCAATTTCCATTCAGAGATGTCAAACCAGCTTATTTTGGCACAGCAAGACACCAATCTGCCTCTGCCCACGCTGCCCTTCAGCCCAGAAAAGCTGTGGGACCAACAGCAAGGAGCCCTGGGAGCCTGGGCCACACAGGGAAAATAGTCCATCGTGGTGCTTGAGCCAAAGAGGAGGTCATGGTCTTGAGAATCTCCCTTGTGGCACGTAAATGCCTGTGTTCTCATTTGGCTGCGAACTATACAAACAGTGAGAAGAAAACCATTTTAATAGAAGTAAAATCTATTCTTTAGACTGAAAATATTCACCTTTTTTTTTTTTTTTAATAGATGCATGTGTGTGTTTTTAGTGAAAAGGAATTAAGTGTCTAAAAAATGAGTCCTTCTCAATTAAAGCTTGTTTCATTTTTAAAATGTTGAAAGGCAGGACGCCAGGTGTTGTGCAGAGGTTTCTTTGTTCATCGTCACAATTCAACCTGAATTTGCAAAGTACTTTGACAAAATCCATTCTGATTTTTCTGTCAGAAATCTTCCAGGTGACAATTTTTGCTCGGAAAGTTCCACTTGTGGCAACTCAGACAAAACATTCAACATCAGCCTAGAAGGAAGTGTTTAATTCTTATATTCCCGAAGAAAATAAATTAACACTTCCAACAAAACTGACATATACAGGGGGAGATATTTTTGAGATATTCTGAATTTTTACAGAAGCCCAATAGACAAGGTTGTTTTCACGGACAAACCTCAGTCAAATTCAATGTATCTCATGATCTCACCTAAAGCTCGCCCTCCCCAGACTGCAGCATCTGTTTTAAATGTTGGACCAGCATTTCCAAACGCAGCCACTGAGGCGAATGCACAAAACCATTTGCAGACTCTCCAGCTCCAGAAATCTGGAGGCAGTGTTCAGCTGCTGGTACCTGAGAGGGGCCTCAGGAGCTGAAAACCAAACGGCTGGTATAATCCAGCATGTGTACCCTGACAGTGATGGAGTGACATTGATGTCAGTGTGCATCTCAGTGTATTATTATTATTATTATTATTATTATTATTATTGTTATTGTTATTGTTATTATTAATTATTACTATATCAGCTAGAAGCCCCAAACATGCCCCTGCAGCAGTGCACTGTAAAAAAACCCCAAAACAAAACCAAACCAAAATGCCCCCACAAAGAATCGCCACAGAAATATCAATGGTTCTTCCCAGAAAGGGAAGAAAAAAAA
>NW_020799165.1:5458-11814 GCF_003259725.1 Athene cunicularia | reverse complement strand
CCCCCCCTTCCTCCTTTCTCCCAGCTTTATACTGACGAAACGTCATATGGTATGGAATATCCCTTGGGTCGGTTTGGGTCAGCTGTCCTGGCTGTGTCCCCTCCCAAGATCTTGCCCACCCCGTCCCACTGCGGGAAATATCAGAAAGAGCCTTGGTGCTGTGTAAGCACTGCTCAGCAGTAGCCACAACACCAGGGTGATGCCAACACCCTGCCAGCTCCCGACATAAACCACAGCACCGTGAGGGCTGCTGTAGGGGAAAACCAATTCCAGTTCAGCCAGACCCAGTACACAAGTCTGTTTAACTCCTTTGTTACCTTCAAAAGACAGTTCCCTGGGAGGGCTTTCACCACTGGGCTGCAGTCTCCCCCTCCTGAACTTCAGCATTAGGCTCAGGCGCGTCACAAGTGTGTCAGGGTAATGACTCGCTTTCAGTATGTAAAGCCAGCCCGATAAATCCCTAAATGACTTTTTAACGGTGCAGTAAACTCCTCAGAACATAATGAATGCACATTAACAAAGCGCTGGGAAGAAGTTCTCTGGGGGGTAAAGCACATACCATGAATCTTCCCCATGTTGTTGCATTGGGCAGGAACCTCCAACTCCCTTATTGCATTTGACATTTATAGATGGGAAATATTTTCTAAAACCATCCACGGGCTAGCCTGTGTTCTTTAAAGAGCTCTACTGGAGCAGAAAGGTCTAGGTCTGATTTTTTTTTGTAAGGTATATAAATGCCTTAAGATTCAGGTGTATATAAAAAGGGATTTTTACAAAAGTCTGAGAATTTTGACTTGAAGGGACCTCTGGACATCTCTAGTCTGATCTCCTCAGCTAGCTTCAACGTTGTCTCAAAGCCTTGTCCAGCCAACTTCTGAATATCTCTGGGGGTGGCAGCTCCAGCACCTCTCTCAGGGAGGGACCTGTCCCACAGCTGCACCACCCTCCAAGGGAAGGGGCCTTGCTACTAGGAAGCTTTAGGGACTTCATGATATGCAATGGCCGTGAAAGGACACCCACTGCCCCACTGGGAGCTTGTGCTTAGTCCTCTCCATTTCCTGGAGTCTGACAGACCAGAGGACATGCCACTGCATGACGTGCTCGGCAAGAAAGTACTTAAAAGACCTTGGGTTTTTTTTTTCTCTGTATGTCAGCAAAATTAGCCACTTCTAAATTCATTGTATTAGTTTTTTACCTTAAGGACAAAATGGGCTCTTCTCTCAAATCCAGACTTTGGGTGAGATTCATTCATCCTCACTTGGGCACAGGAAAGTTAAGCACTTACACTTCAGCCCTCTCCATAATCCTTATGGAGAAAAAATCAAACCAAACCAAAACCAAACCAAACCCCAAACCTACAGATTATCTCATACTGCAGTCACTTCTAACACTGGGCTGTGGAAATTAGCTCAGACTCGAACACATTTCAGTGTTTCAAGTCAGGTCAGACAATTCCTGCCCCTGGAGCACCATCAAGCCCCAAGCTCCAACCAGGATCTCCAGTCATCTCATTCCCAGCGTTGTTACAGGATCTAGAGGTCTTGATTAGACTCAGCACCCTGCTGTGCTAGGAGCTGCAGATAGACAGACAGCAAAGTCCTGGCCCAAAAAAGACTGCAATAAAAACAGACAAGACAGATGGAGGCACAGATTTATGGGAAGTCACACAGCAGCTCAGAAGCAGAGTTAAAATGAGAGCACAGGCAAGTAACAGGTCCGAGATCCCTCAATTAATGCTTTTTCTGTGGTGCTAAGGCACAAACCATACACTTCAAATTGCTCTAGCCCAGATGCTCTTGAATTCAGAGCCCAGGAAGCTGCAAAGGCTGTTTCCGAATTGGCCAGTATAGAGCCATTATGCCTGAAAACAGCTGCAGCCCCAAACTGCTTCTCCCAAGACCCACAATTCATTAATGTCCCTGGTTTTCAGTCTCCTGTGACAATTTTCTCTGAAGCTGGGCATCCTCTCCAACTCCCACAGCTTTCCCTGGGCTCTGACTCATCACATTAACCTTTCTCCAAACCCTCCCTCCTTTGAAAACCAGGATGTGTGGCCATTGCATCATTAGTCGTAATAGCAGGTAGCATTACTGATAGTCCCCATTAATTATTAGACCCGCAATCATGCCAAGTGTGCTTTGTGTTCTTATGACAGTGCTATGTTTGTGTTAATATAATACTTATAAATGGTATTAATAGTAATTGCATCGATAATAATACCCCAGTCGTGAAATGTTTATACTGGACCCATCTGCTCAGAGATCCACTGTGACAGGTAACGCTACAGCCATCTGGCATCACTGGGTGCATCTGGCTCGTAGTCCTCAGTGTGGCAAATCAGGCAGCCGTCTCCATCCCAGGAGCTGCCACTGGGTCTGACTTGCCAGCAGCTGTAAATCACCTCTAACCTGCAGCTACTCCTGGAGAGGAAGGCGGGAACCCACAGGCAAAAGTTGGGAGCACCAAGATGTAGAATCAGGAGAGCTTCTTACTGCAGCATGCAAAGACGCCCGGAGAGGGGAATCTGCAAAACCACCCTGAAGCAAGGAGAGACATCATTGCAAAAGCACAGCCACTTTCAGAGCAGTTACCGGGTTAGTTTCCATTGCTTTGAAAAGTAGCACTTGCATGGTTTGGGCTTTGAAAGGAATCCCTCTATTCCTGGGCCAGTGGGTGCTGTGCTAATGAGGCCCTCGCACAGCAAACACAGCACCTCACTGGGTGCCATTGTCCAGGCTCTATTTAATGCCTGGAAACCATTCCATAATGTAGACATGACACCTGCTTCTGTGCAGGTCCCCCCCATCACTTTATCAGTCTCAATATAAAAAAAGAAGAGCCGCACAAGGGGCCTTCAGTCCTTCCCCAGACAGCTCCGGCAGGGGCAGGGGTGCAGGTTTGACAAGAAATACCGGATCCCTACATGGAATCCACATGCACAAAACATGCACGTGCTGAATTGGCCACAAGCATGGCTGGCTCTGGGTGCACACACATGAGTATGCCAAGTGCTTGGAGGAAATGGCTAAAACCACTCAAAAACTGGACCTTGTTCAGTGTTTCCCTTTTTTCTTCAGTCCTGTGACCAAAGCAAGAGCTTGAAGGTGAAAGGAAAAATGGTTAGTCCATGTTCTCCCATCAAAGGAAACTCACAGGAAGAAACTGTTGGAAGAAGCCACTGAAGCTGTAGCAGTAATGTCCTGGCTGGGGAATTCTGGTCTTGACCGCCGTGTCATGAGCAGGATTTCAATCCAGGTCTTTCTCAGGAGTTTCCCCAACAGAGCAAGTCTGAAAACCATGGCTCTCGGGAACAGTATGTCAAAAGGTTCACTCCTGCTTCTCATCAACCCCTGAACACCCGAGGAGGAGAATTCAGCACTTCTGTTCCTGTCGTGGCCATGCAGAGCTGCGTGAAAATAACTTGCAGAAAAAATTCATGGGCAGATTTGGGCTCCTCATGCAGGAGGCCCTGCAGGGACAATGTGGCAGCAACACCACCACCCTCCAAAGGCTCAGGATCCCTGTATTGGCTTACGGAACCACAGAATCACAGAATTCTGATCATCGTATTGGCTCTGTATGGTGCCTTGGAAATCTCCAATTTCCTTTCAACACTGAGATCCTGAAGCAATACACGTATTCCATGCACTAATTCCCGATCTAGAAAGCAGGGATGATGCTGTTTCCCCGTCATTAGGAAACCCTCTACTCTACCCAGGCAAGTCATTCCAGCAGCAATTGCAATTTTGGAAGACTCCCTCTTACTTGCTGTAGCCAAGACAACCTCAAAAGGCCAAACTGCTGGAAAACCCCCAGCCCCTGGCACCTGGAGACACACTTCATGGCAAGCTGGGCACCCGCTTTTGGTAATCTTGACCTACAGAGAGCTATAACACAGCAAATCCCAAGCAGAGCCTTCGTACCAGGTGGAAAGAGATGGTCTCTGCATCAGGAGCTCCATGGGTTTTGCCTATGAAGCAGAAAAGTTCCATTGCAACACAGACCATGAGCTACTTGAGGAAAACAACAGGAATCAGCACCAGAAAGCTTCTATTTACAAACCTCACATGGATTCCTTTCATAACTTTTTTTGAGGCTTTTTACCAGCTTTTGGGGCTTCACAAGAATTTCTGTCCAAAAGACGTTTTCTTTTCTTGTTAGAAATGGCATTTGAAGGTGAAAGAGTCCATTCAAAGACAAATATTTTTTCAATATTCTCATCGAACAAGGAAAAAGATTCAGGTAATCTGGCATTTTTCTCTACAGAAAAGAACATTTTTGACCACATCACCTTATTCCACTGGAAATATCTCTCTTGTGAAAGTATGTCTCGTTTTCTCAGCCATGGTCCTTAACGCAGCATGTTCAGGAAAAGCAGCAAGTCACAGATCATCCCCACTCACCAGACACAAAAGGTTTTACATCTGAAATCAGGTGAAATAATGACACATGTAAAGAAAGTAAAAAAAGTTTCAAATAAACTCTCCTTTTTTCACTCCTCCCAGAGCTCAACTGCTCCGTCTTCAAAGTTTCTCCTCTCATTGAGTCATTAGTCTTCAGATAAGTGATGCTTGAGTCTTTGATTAAAATTACTGGGGAGCGTCTCTGCGTGGTTAAAGAGAGATAAGACAATAAAAGGAGGAGGACTTCACACCATTATTATGGCAAATTAGTGCCATTCCCAACCCGAGAGCTGCGTCAGCTTGTCTAATATAACAAACGCTTCCCCTGTTGGAAATGTGTCCAATTAGACTTCGAGATGCCAGCCTTCAGTTTTCAAAGGCCTCGAAGCTGTACGGGCGCTGTGTGACCACAAGCCTGATGTGACCAAGAGCTGGAAGTGACGCTGCCCCATGGAGCAGGGCACAGAGGAGTGAGATGTGCGTGTTAGTGGCTGACAAACGCCGGAGCGGTGTCTGCCACCTCCGAAAGGGAGCAGAGGGTACAGACAGACACACGGATGGGCGATGCCAAGGAGGAGTCGAGGGGAGCCAAGGGGTGGATCTGGGACCTGGGAGAGGCAGGGTGGGTCTGTCCTGTGCAGGGAGCCTCTGGGGCTTGGTCCCACAGCAGGGGAAACACCTTTGTCTAGAGAAAAAGCATCATTTCCAGTCTTACCCAAACAAGAATAGTTCTGAGAGAAAAAAAGTAATTTTTAGTCCAAAGAGAATGTCTACCCAAGAATATATGTCAGGAGAGCTACGCAATCTGCCTCCTTGTGTTACTGATTTTATTAACAACAGAAATTAAATTGTATTTGATTTTAATATAAGTATAGAATTAAGAGATATTTTGTAAAAATCATTTATTTTACGTTTATTGTATTTTGAATCTAGCAACCAACTGCTACTCTAAAATCCCCTGTACAGCCCCATACCAAGGCTCAAGGGACTGGTCATAATTGTTTAATGGGAACAGTTAGAACCTAGGTAACAAAAAACGAGGTGATTTGTAAACTGATTTATAATACATACATAGGACTAGAAGAATGCAAGTAGTTGTCAAGGTCCAGGATTAACGGGAACTGAGGGCAGTGACCGTAACAGCTTGCAGGTACCTGCCAAGAAAACCGTGTCCTTGAGCAGAAGGTAATTCCGGCAGGGGGAGATCGTGACCACCGACCCATGGACCACCTACTCACACCCCAGACCCATTTCTAGACATTTCTAACCTTTACTGCACAGATTCGGAAATAGGAGGGGAATATGTTAATGATTTATTGGAGATTGTATGTTTATGTATGGATACTTAATGAATTTGTATGAGTAAGTTCTATATAAGATGTATGATGTGGTGCCTGGCATGTGTTGTTGGTGAGAGCACTCCCCTACACGTCCGGCCGTCAATAAAGAAGTGTCTGCTTATCTGCATCACATTGGTGTCGATAAGTTTTTATCCCGGTTTTGGGTGACACCTGATGTAGACAAGCTGTGTGTCTCTGCTCTCCTCCTGGAATAACGGATCAGTCATTCCCTCCCCGGGCATGATGTGTGGCTACATTCTCTAACTCAGGGAGTGAAGACACTACACTGTTAGTAGCCTGTAAAACTGTAGGCAGGTAGCTCACAGAAGCATCTGTTTGTGCCTTAAAATGTACTAGTTTATCATGCAAATGATATGTAACAGAATAGCTGTACTTGGCTTGTACTTTAAGCAGTTAAACACACCAGGTGTAATATTAAGGAGGTTATGTGTTACATATAATAAGCAGATGAAGCCAAGTTGCCAGGAAGCCAGGTGTCCTCAGAAATCTGAAATCCAACTCAAAGGAACCAAGGTGCATGCATCTTCCCACTCAAGCCATCCAGAGAGGTGATGCTTGTGAAAAGTGGGGTCATGCTTCTGCCAAGGCACCT
>NW_020799165.1:0-5408 GCF_003259725.1 Athene cunicularia | reverse complement strand
GGGGGGGGGGAAGCTCTTGTGTTATTTCAGCTCCTCAGCTCCACAAATTGCTTCCTGGGGCAAGTAAACGTTGTAAAAAACATACACAAATGTTCAGATTCAAGTTTAACCAAATACTAGGGACATTTGGATTTATTCAAGCGTCAGCAGCCCCCAAGCTTTCCTAGTTATTTCAGGCTCCCTTTCATCCGTAAATGTTTTCTTTCACAGAAACTCAAAGTCAAACCTCACAGGGCCCTAAAGAGTCAAATAAAAACGTTCCCTGCCTGCCCCATGAAACAGCTCATTACACTCTAGCCCTCACACTGCTCTCCAAAGTGAAAATGGTTCCAGTGATTTATGGAGAATCAAAGCTAAAATCCCCTTTGTTTACAGACGTGATGCTTGGCCTTAGGACACTGTTTCAAGGGGTGCAATGGAGTGAGACATGGAGAGGAGTGCTCCTCAGTCCCACCCTGCCTGGGATGCCAGTTCCACTCAGACTCCAGCCCAGACCTCCCCTTCTCCAGCGCTTCCAGCCTCCCCCAGGGCCGCCAACCCATTTGGCACCCAGTGTCTTCAGGGGCACCTTATTGTGAGAGAAAGAATCTTATCTCACTTCTGATCCAAATTTCAAGATTGCTGTGAGACTTCAGGCTAATATTTTCCACACATCATAAAAAAATCATCCCTTCCCCTGCACACATGTGCACACATTCCTTGTGGTCTGCTTCCCCTAAGGGCCCCATGGACCTCAAGAGATGATAAAATTTCAGTCAAGTAGGTGTTTCTTAGGCATTTTCTACAGTTCATGACCCTGTTTAAACACCTGTGAGAAATACAGTAGGATGCATCACATAACCCTGAAAAAGGGTGGTTTTGAGTTAATTGCTTCCAAAACATCCAGGGATGAGAAATCCAGCAATATACCCAAATAATTTCCTTTGCTGTTAAAAACCAGCACCCTGCTCCTGGGCTGGGCTGCCCTGGCAAAGCTGTCCAGACACTGATGCTTGCGCAGCTTTTCCCTGCATTGTTATGAAGCTCTCCAGGATGAACAGTTCCCTGCAGGTGTAATGGTGCCATCAGCCAGCTATTACCCTCTCTTTGCTAAATTAAGCACAACACACTCCTTGATTTGCTCTCCAAAAGCTGTGATTTCCTGCTCATCAAACCTTTTCTGGCTCTTCTTTGAATCTCCTCCAATATTTCCACACCCTTTTTGAACTGTGGGTACTGTGCCAAGTACAGGGGAAGCATAATCTTCCTACACAAAACTGGTCGGAGGATTGCAAGTTGCTCATCAGTGACCTCCTGTCTCCCCAGGGCTTTCCCGGGTCATCAGTTGCCAGATCCTGCAATTATTCTCTGCATTCCCTGGCTCCACAGCTGGTCTTCATTCCTCAGCTTTAGCCATTTGGGAGTTACATGTTTTCAGTAAGCTACTCATCTAAGTTGCCTCCCCTTAGTCAGTAGAGAGAAACGTGTTGTCCACAGGCAATTCATCCCACTCTGAGGGATATCTACAGTACAATGAATAGCTCATGCTCTGGGGGTGCCTCCATCCTTCCTAGGACTTGACGTGGACCCCACATACCTAACATTTAGATGTCCCTGGTTAAATGAGATGCATGGTCTGACATTAGACCACACCAAAATACCATATTTACTTGACCCAGGGCTGTCAGGCAAACCCAAGGCTCTGTATCATTAACTGGGGCTCTGTGAGAAGCTGGTTTTTACCCCCAGTCTTTGTGTCCCTTTCAATATTTAACAATGAGGATTTAACAGATGCTTCTCTCTTTTTTTTTTTTCCTTTTTTTTTTTTTTTTTTTCCCCCATGGCTTGTTGCTGGGCACGTTAAATTGGACAGGGTCAAGACCAGGCATTTAGGGTCTCCATGAGAAACAAAGCTGTTTGATGTGGAATCTCCTTCTAGGACTTCATTTGGAAAACAATTACAAACCCCATTTATTTAATGTGCACCATGTTGATTTTGGATGGCTCCACTTTATTCATTAGGATGTCAAATGCTTTTGATGAGTTTGACCAATTTAGGAGTAAGTGTGGAGGGTGACAGCTGGCCTGCCTTAGGCTGATGGGCTGTAAGGGCAGAAAGAATTATCACAACCAGGGTCTGACCTCCTGAGCAATACCAGCTACAAGATTTCATCCATTAGGCTCCTTTGAAAATCCCAACTATAAATCTTTCAGGTCCAATCCTTTCCCTACACAGCTCCCCTGGAAGCACCACAGCTGCTCAGAAAGCTCAGTAGGATGCTGGTGGGGCCAGGGAGGGAAGGGCCCAGCCATAATTGGGTGTCTCCTACCTGTGCTGACCTGGCAGCAGATTCCTGATGGGATTCATATTTTTCATGCTGCTAATTTTAGTCCTTTGCTTTCCAACACCCACAGACTTGAGACACAGCCCACTGCCTCGCTGCAGCTGAAATGCTTTCTAATGGCCTCAACCCAGAGATTTACAGTGAGCCAACTCACTTTGAAACCCTTCCATAAAAACACCTTCTGCAAACAGATTTGTTTCATTATCCTTGGGCCTGAAAGTACCTGAAGTAACAAACAACTTCAAACTCCTTCCAATTTATCGTGGCACTACGTTAGCACTTAATTTACACCCTGTGTAACTGGGTGCATGTCTTATGGGGGGAAAGGCAGGGGGTGGATGGAGAGCCCCGGTGCAATGTGTCAGTGATTATGGTGCAATATATATTGGATGGAGGATCTATGATAACATCTGTTACGTCTTTATGAAATATTGACAGCATCTGAATACATACTGCCTCCTGAACAGCTCGTTCTGGAGGTGTTTAATGAAAGACATCTGTTGTTTTATCCTTGGATCTACATGCAGGCTAAATACAATCTCTGCCCTCCCTGTAACCTCAGTGAGGGTTTCCAGAGCTGTAAGGAAATGGCACGAAATACGCAGGGTCACATGTCCAGAGGGGTGCAGGGGGACAGACAGAGACTCTTTTATGTATATGGGTTTTTTTATTTTGGAAAGGAATTAATTTTGTGCTCTGAAATCAATCCCTGAACAGACAACTGACTGTAATGGGACCAATAAAAGACTGCGCAGGCTGCCATGACGGAACAGTGGGAGAAAGCCGGGACTCCGGGGAAATCAGCTCATCCTTCAGACATTCATCCCTGATCGTGCACTTCTCACCATTTGACCATGTGTGCAGCGCTGGGTCACAACACCCTTCCCCCACACGATCCAAACACACTAATCGATGACACACATTCACCCCAAATGCCCAACATATTCCCAAATTAATGACACACGGTGTTATTTTTCACCTTGTACGATCTCTCCAGACATGCACGTGCATGCAGACACACAAGCACCCCATACACTCAATTACTTTTATATTTACACCACAGAATTCACATTCCCTTTAACACATCTGCCTGCACAAAGCCCAGCCTCCCCTGCTCAGCTCCTTCCAGCACAGGGACATCAAAGCACACCATCTCCACGCACCTTTTGCTGGCTGAGCTCTAACTCCCCCTTTCCTCACGTACAAAACCCAAACGCCCCATCATACGCAGCTGTCTGGAGATGCAGCTCTACAACACACAGCAGTGACACCCCCAAAGGCCTCCCTAATGTATGGAGGTGTGAATGCAGCCCCACACACAGCTTTCACACTGCGTGATCTCATCCATTCTCCTCTTGGCTCATCCTTCAAACTGGTCAGCTAAACTGGGGGGATGTAGGGAGAGGTACTCAGAAAATCTTGCGATGTACAGGAAGAATAGAGGCGCACGAAAGTTCTCGCGATGCATGGAAAGAACAGGGAACTAAAGTTCTCGCGATGTATGGAAAGAACAGGGAACTAAAGATCTCGCGATGTATGGAAAGGCGTATATAAAGCATTTGCGCATTTAATAAATCGAGCAAATAGCAACCACCATATTGGCTTTTTTGCTTTTGTCCTGCGAAGGTTTTCATCTCCTGCAAGGGTTAGCTGTGATCTGAGCACCACATCTCTGTGGATTGGCAGGTAGAAAAAGACAGCTAATAGCTCACTTAACGGGGGGTGTGTGTGTGCGTGTGTGTGTGTGTGTGTGTGTGTGTGTGTGTGTGCAAAAAGTTGGTTTCCTTCCACAACCGTCTTCTTACTCTCTTGAGGAAAGAAAGCTTTCTCTGGCTGCTCTACAGCACCTGCATGAAAGACAGGCAAGTCCTGTATGAAGACATGTCCTGAAATCCTGTCCCAGGGACAAATTTCCCACAGGCTTCCCGGGGATGGGTAAATTTTGATGCACAACAGTGACCCTCTTTGTTCATCACCTGGCTGTGTCTAGAGCAAATCCAGAGACACTCCCCTGGCAAAGGACATACTCCCTGTTGATCCTGTGAGGAGAAGGTGACTCTCTGCTGTAAGGACAGAGTGGGGCAGCACCCAGAAGAGAACCAGTTTGGAACGTGCTGCTCTTGGCCAGGTCAAAGTTCCCCTCAAGGGCAGTGCACCAAACCTGTGTCAAGCCCACTGACCTGAGAACCTGTTATTGCTCATTTTCTGTTGTGTTGTCAAAGCCGAATTGAGAGGAATGGTAGGAAAGCATGCTGTCTTCAGAATCCAGGTACAACTGAAGAGCAGTGACCTTTCCTCACCCAGGAGAGCAGACGTACCATGGAAGTACAGTACGAGGCAGTGTCAGCTCTGTTGCTGTGCTTTGTCCCGTTCAGTCCTCATCAAGGGCAGCCAGGTCCAGCTGCTACTCTGCAGTGGGCAACACACGTTTCTGTGGTTCCTGCCCTGAGCCACAGTCCCAGGTAACGGGACAGAACACCCCAGTTTGACCCCAGCAGCTCCTACCCAACCCTGAGGCTAACATATTGACTAAAGCAGCAGAACAAAATGTCCCTGGAAACAAGGCACCGTGTGTTTTTCTTTCCAGATTGGTAATTCTGGATTTTCACAGCTGGGTGTTTTTAAATGGGACAGAGACAACAGGAGCATAAACAGCCTTTCCTCTTGCCTGGGAGTAGCCTGCAGGCTGATTTCAGTCCGTTTAAACCCAGGTTGTAACTGTAAAACTGGTTCATGGACCTGCCTGTCAACATCTTCCCATCCTGACCCTGCTCACAAATTCAGCAAGAATGAATCCTTTCACCTTTGGTCTTTATTAGAAAGGATGAAATTTCCCAGCCCAGGGACCATTAAACTGAGTCTCCTCAGTTGCCTCACCAGGGATAAGAACCCTAATGAAACCTTATTTAAAAGTATTTCCCACATAGAGAAGATAATTCCACTGAACTATGAGCATCAAGGGCAACATCAAAGGAGAAATCAGAAAAGTATGTGATACCCCAGACACGTGATTTCTGCAGCATCTCATAGCTTTCAGGGCAGAGGGGAAATGCAGGCAGAGAATTCCTGGATAGCAGCTTCTCT